>NW_026623301.1:2181263-2227870 GCF_030028575.1 Malurus melanocephalus | reverse complement strand
TCTCTCTCTTTCCACACCATTAGCAAGACTTACACTTCCAGAATCTCCATCTTTTCTGGCATTATGATTTTTCATCCCTTTAAGTCCTTTCTCTCCTACCCCTCCTAGTTTGTGTTACTCCTTGAAACATATTTTTTGCACATTATTAGTCACCTCTGATATATGATCTTGCCATGTTGGAACTGGTAGAGTCCCCCACCCCCTTCCTTCCCATAGGAGTTGAGAGAGATTTGTGGTTTAAACATTTACTCACTTGCTAGTGTTTTTGGGACTGGTTTAATAGTATCTTTTTAATGGAAGGCCAAACAGCACATTAACTATATGGAACTGTTTTGGAATTTTTCTTTTCAGAAAAAAAAAAAAAAAAAAAAAAAGAAAGAGGGTTGTACCTTGTAAATTTTAAAACCAGTCCTAGCAGTACATAAGGCTGTTTTGTTATTGTGTATGGTTTCCATACATGCATTGTCAGATATATGGATGTATATACCCAGGCAAAGAGAGATCTCAAAATAAAGAAAACCACATGCTTAATAGCACAAGCGGGAAAATTACTTCTCCAAGTTTTTAACCAAATAGTGGCCCTGAGATTTGAGTCCTCTTCTGGGCAATCTTAAATATAACCTATTCAAGGAGCAGTAAAGTGAATTTCATTGCACCTTTGCCGATAGAGCGATTGAGTATTGGATCTGACACTCCAAAGCTCTTCCATATGTGCACATGGGAACCCAAACAGCTTGCACTGCCCCCGAGATTAGCGATACCACGCAGAGTCTTTTATCAATCATCTTGGGGCAGCTGAAAGTAGCCCAAGCTCAGGGGTTAAGCAAGGTTAAATGTTAAAAAAATTCAGCTTGTAGCCTTCGCAGGTCCTGCCTTGCCATGGGGCAGCACAGCTTCTGCAGGGGCTGATTTTTGGAAGCTGATTTGTTTGTGTCTTCACTGCTACGTAGACCATCCTGACAGAAGKTTCTGGGAGAGTCAGGGTGCTCCCAACAGGGCTGTGGATGGAAAATTAGAAATGAACAAACAAGGAATAGCTCTGTGAGAGCAGTGGGGCACTGCTAAAGCCTGGCCTGCCTCCGCTGCCTTTTTGGCACCTGGAGGGTTGCCTGTGCTGAGGACAAGGGCTGCAGGAGCATCCCTGGGGCCAGGCTGGGTGCTGTGTGTAGACACAGACCACTGCAGCCACAACTCACTCTCAAGCCACTAGTTCAGGAACAAGGACCAAGTACTTCAGGAGACCAGCATTAGTCTGGCTCTGGTGACAGAAATTTGGAGGGGGGTAATGCAAGTTAAACCTGAGAGGCCTTGTGGATGTCTCATTTTCTAAAAGTGAAACAGTCAAGTAACTTGAAGGTGTCTGAGACTGTCAGCTCTTCCATATGGCACCCAAAATTACCAGCTAATTTTTAAAATAGTTTCTGCACATGGTCTGTAACTTATCAATTCTTCTGAGTAAATACACCATGAAGATTTTTCCCTGTCCTTGCAGCCCTYGCTTTTGCAGTAAGGCTGCTTCCCCATCACTCTTTGTATCTGTCAAAATGTCCTGTCTTGTGAGCTCTCTCTTCTCAAAAATATTCAGAGCTCTCTCACTTCCACTTTCCTTCTCACTCCCATATTTTTCTTGCTGCTGCTCAGGTTCCATGGGCTGAGCTTTAAACCCTCATCCACCACCCACCATTGCCGACTCTTTTGCCKTTTTTGATCCTGTGCACCCACCCGCGCACTAAGACTGGCCTGCTACATTCTTTGTTGTGGCTTCTTAAAAATGCAAGCCCTGATTCGTTGTGCTGTGGGTGGACACCATTAAAACACAAGCACATGTCTGTGTTTGGTCACAGAGGTACTTGGTTATGTCCCCAAGCTCGCAGGAGAGGCCTCGCAGGATGTGGCRTTTCCAAACCATGAGGAGCGCTGGTTCTAAAGCCAACCACGCCGAGTCATTCCACTGCTCTGCTGGGGCTGGGTTGGGCTGGAAGCTGAGCCAGGGATGGAAACACGAATTTCTGCAGTTCTTCCAAGTCCAGTGCCAGCCATGCAGGATGTGCATTTTACAGGGGACCCTTTCCAGTGGCCTTCCCTCTGCTGCCAGCCCTGTGTGCTCGCAAGGAGCAGTCTTGCTCAAAGTGGGTCACCTTGCTGCTTYATTTCTTTTGTCCTTCTGGAATATTTTCTTCTTCTGTTTGCGCTCTTGCTCAGCTCATGAGCAAGATTGGGAATCACTGGGCCTACAGCACAGATCCTGGCATTTACAGCCATGGAACTCAGGCAAAACCGAGCAGCAGATGCAGCTGGACAAACTGGAGATGTGAAAATCAACCCATCGATGCTTGAGCCTTCCCCCACTGGATTAGGGTGCCCTGAGCAGCTGCTGGTGGCAGTGCTGCCTTGGTGACAGGACAGCGGCTGGTGTCTGTATGGAGGTTGCCAGCAAAGATCCATGTTGAGGGGCTAAATTTGTGATGGGGACTCCTAAGAACAGCTCCTGGGGAGCAGCRGGAAAGCAGCAGAACAGTCACAGCCCATTTCTGCACCTTGCACAGGATCTTTCAACTTAAGGCTGAGGTACACTAGCTAAAAGGATTCAGCCCTTATTTTGGATATCCCTGGGATTCTCAGGGCCTAACAGCGCAATTCCAGCACTCCTTGGCTGTGGTTTTGATCCCTTATATGAGTAACCACATAGCAAAGCAGATGCCAGCCTCAAACACAACTTATTTCACAATAAGTTTCACAAACTTATTCTAAAAAATAGGTTTCCATTGGTGCCACGTTGACCCTCTGTGCTCAAGCACCTCTGTAAGTTACCCAATGTTCAACAACTTTGAAAGAAACAGCTGTAATTTAATATTAGGTGCACCATCTTCCTATGACATGTTCAACCTTTTAAAAAATGAATGATTTCTTTAAAAGGTTGGATGTTTCATGCTAGCATCAGAACAAGCAACTTGGGGTGGGGAAAAAAATCAAAAAGCACCACAAATAGAGAAATGAGGAAAAAACACCCAGGTGTGTGCTAAAATGGTGTGGAGAAAATTAATTACTGTAAGGATTGGTATAAATAACACATTACATGACCCCTTCTGCCAGTGGGGGATCTCTGGAGGTGACAGACAAGTAARGGTCTTAATGAATAGCCTTCTCTTAAATTCTTTGCTGTGGGCTCAGCATAAACCTTTACATAAAAGTGGGAGCCTGTGAACAGTAGGAATTATTTATATTAAATATGCTTCTCAGCAAAACATGGCAAAATTCCTATTCCCAACTGGAAGAAAATCATATTTCATGGCTGTAATACCATTAAGCRGGATACAGAGATTGGCAGTGGGGAATAGGGGTGGGAGGGAGGCCCACCAGCAGGAGTAAGGGTTTTTTTTGCCTGCTAGGGGATGGGACCCTGCAGAATRCCTCTCCAAGCTGGGAGCAGTGTTGGCTGTCATGTGGCCGACAGGAGTGAGGGGGAGAGGCAGAGGGGAAGAGCCTCCACCTGAGACCAGAGATGGACTTTGCCCAGGGAAAAAAGCATCAAAYTTCATAGGGGTGAGCCCATCAGGGTTTATAGAAATTGTTTTCAAAGGCAATCARCTTTTAATGGAGGATGTGATTACTGCTAAAACCACCAGATTAAATCCAGTGGTCATTGCCAGAAGGTTGAACCCCCAGATCAGGCCATGGCCCCCGACCAGGGGCTGCTGGGGCTGAGCACTGCACAGGAGAGGTGCCTTCATCATGTGGGGAAACACGGTCTCTCCACAGTCACCTGCACTGACCAGCCTGCAGGACAGGACAGCAGGTGACCAAGGACTCTCAGGGGCCAGAAAAATAATGTGAGCAAGATGTGTTGGTAGAAAGCATCCAGGGAAGACATAAAGACAATGCTGTTGGTCTCAGGAAAAGCCCAGTGGCGGCAAGACCTCAGAAGGGAATGTCCCAGCTCTGAGGAGCAATTTGGGTGAATTTCTTGCTGAATTAGACCTTGCTGCTGCAGGGTTGGGATGTGTGCCTATGTACGCATGTGTGCATGCGTGTGTGTGCGTTTATGAATTAACTGGATGGCTGCTCGGGAATAAAACCAGTGCTAATGTTTTAAAAATGGTTTTAAAAATGGTTTTAAAAAAATCCCAGTAGCACAGTCATGGTGGACTATTAAACCCTATGGCCCCTCTTTTTTTTTCCTGAAGAAGCTGGGCAGATGCATGGGCTGGGAAGTGCATAGGTCCCTTTGCATCAGCGGGAGGAGAGGTCGGGATTTCAGGGAAAGACGCGGAGGCGAGTGGAGATTTATAACCTGGCTGGGAGAYCATCAACCAGTCAATCAAGGGAACAAGCCAAGGCCTTCTCTCATTTACCTGGGACGATGCAGAGCTCCTCACCCCTCGTGGCGTTGCTCACGCTGCCTTGGCGATGGAGCATCCCTGTGCAAGGCAGGGCTCACGCTGGGGAAACGGCGGTGCCGACAGAGCAGATCTCCGTGAAAGGTCGCCGTGCCTTGCCCAGRGATTGCCCCAGGGGCTCAGAGCTGCTGTCGATCAGCCTGGCTCCAGGCTGGCTGTGAGCTTACACAGACAGCACACACGGTGAGCAAAGCCCGTGCGGATCCTTCCCGTCGTACCCTCTTCCACCGGCGATGGAGCAGAATATGCAGTGCGATGGATACATCTCTACAGAGGTGTTTTGTTCAAAGCAGGCAAATTGACAGGCTTCCCTCATAAAACAGTAATGCAGCCTATACATGAAAAAAAGATCATAAAAATTCAGTTTTCTCCCAAGTAAGATAATCCTGACATTACTTAAAATACTTCAGACTTGTCAGTAAAATTTCAATGTCATTAAAATTAACTGGCATATTTTAAGATTGACTTTCTTGCTTGCTTTCAACTCCCAGTCAGCCTGACATGGGGAGGGCACTTGCTATTCTTATCTTTTATACACTTGTATTTCTTGGCCTTTAACAGCTTCTTCTGTGGAACACACTGCTCTGTCTGCCAGGGATAACGGGTGTCAGTGGTTGCTGCTAATCCATTATGGCAAGCTGTCTAATTACCAGTGGTGCAGCAGTAAATAAAATGCKGGTTCACTTCTGGCCTGCTCCTTATCCCTCATCTGAGAAGTGGGCAAATGTTGTATCACCCCAATCATTGCTCCATTTACCTGCATGTTCCCTTGACTATGGCACTGCTAATTACTTACTTTGTTAGGCGGAAGAAATATTAGGTATTTATTTCATTTGCTGTGATGATAAGAAATACAACTCCTATTATTTGTCCCCTGGACTAGCAAATTCCCTTTGCGGCAATCTTTCTAGCCTGTGTGCATAAATAAAACCACATTTTGCACTAGCATAGCTTTGGTACCTGAAAAGACACCCTATTTTGGTCAGGAAAATGTTCTCATCTCTTTTCTCTAGTATGGGAAAGGCAAGTTGGAGAGGTTTGTGAAATGGAACTGGATATTGCACTGGATCAAATGTTTTGTTACTGAAACCATGTTCTGCAAGATAACCACGTGAAACCTTTGCTCTTCAGCAAAAAAATGGTCCATTTGGAGGTACTTGGCTTTTGGTGAGGAGTCAGAARTTGGAAGAAGTCTCAGTCTGTGTGTGAATGGGACTAGATATGTTTTTCATTTGAGACAYTTTCAGCTGTTGATCCTAGTCCCCTTGGCTGCTGCCATCTCTTCACTTGGACTCCAGTGTTGTGAGATCATCCATGGGAAAAATGCTGATTAGTAGGTGGAAAATATGAGTTATTACTGTATTAAATAGTGAAACAACAAAGAGAATAAGTAAGTGTAACCCCTGAAACAAATGGATCACCCCAGGCAAGGCAGCTGAATGTTTCCAGAGAGCACCAGGCAGGCTGGGAGGAGGGACACGGTGCCATATGAAAGCAAACTTGACAGAGACCAAAACCTAGAAAGAGACCAAACCCTGACTGGCGCTCTGGTGCTCTCTCAGCTGCACTGACCATCTTGTCACCTTGCCCAACTCAGAGCAAACTCTCAATTTGTTGCTCTAACCAGTTATATTTCAYGAGGATCTCCCTTTTTAGCAAAGCCTTAAATGCATTTATTTTGRAAAGGTGACCTGAAATGGGTGTCTRAGATGARCGYCCCACWMTGTGTGATGTAGTGGGGCTTTCTTCTTTGTATGAAGAATTTAATGTGATGACTCTTGGTCTTCTTCATTTTTGTAGTCCTCCAGAAATTGTTCAGTGGTGGTGAGGACGTCTGTAAGAGATTTTATATTTCTAGATGGCCACARAACACATAAGGTCTTTCTTTTCTTKATCACCTTTTTTAGTTTCTTTTTTCAGGTATCAGTTTCCTCTGGTTTGGAGCCCAGTTAGTCCTGAATGATAGGACTGTCCATGGTAAATGAAAAGTGGCTAAAAAGGAGGTTAAATGAATGGAGGAGAGAGTGTGAGTTATTTTAAAATATCTGTATATTTATATAACACAAGAAATAAGGAATGGAGGGCTACAGCTGGCTGAAATGAATGTCATATGCAGTGTCCCTTCTTAAAATATTAAAAATKCTCATACCTCAAGGACATTATTTAAATGTTCATTTTAGCCTTCTGCATTACCTTTAAACAAAATGCTGGCATAACACTGCTGCCTCATTCAGGCTAGAGAATAATCAAAAATCCCTTCCATTTCCTGGCACTGGGAGGAAGKGTCTTTGGACATCCAGATTTTAAACTCTAGGAGAGTCTTGCCTTAGGACCATTAATTTCCAGGTGAGAGAAACGTACTTTGAATACTGCTACCAAAGAAAGAAGGATTATTTTGWATGTTTTTGGTAGAGAAGCAAAGCTTCAATTTCTTCTCAAGCCCTTTGAGGGTGGAGAGGGATTTGAAGCTGTAGTGTTGGGTTGCRTTTGCCTTCAAGGTCTTGCTGCTSAAGTCCCCTTCATCTTCTCCAGTGGGAAGGAGGAGGCTGTGGTGCAGCTCCCTGGTGGTGCTGTGGCAAAGAGGGATAAGCAGAAAAGTACTGCACTGAGAGCAGGCCTGGATCTGGGAAAGCTGACAGGACACTTCAGATCTGGAGAAAGAAAAAAAACAGAACAGCCTCAGGAAAAGGAAGTTCCTAAAAGAATGTCTTGAAAGCATACCCAAAAAATTTAAACGGAGGAAAAGAAGGAGAAAGCAGAAGCTCCCTCCTTCTCCACTGTGCGAAATGCCCTATCTGCAAACATGACTGACATCACTGCAAAAGAATGTAAACTTTGATTTAAAAAAAAACAAAACCGCTTGCTGCTGCTCCTCTTTGGCAGCACATCTCATTTCTTTGGAGTATTTTTATCTGATTACGTATGTATATGCACATATATAAATATTTTGTTAAAAGCAGAAGGAGGCTTCTTTCTTTCTTTCTTCCCCATACTCGCAACAGTGGCTGTGCAACATCCAAAGGGGGCTTCTGCTGAGAACTTCCATGCATGCTGCTAGAGGAAGAGGAGAGCAAAATGAATTTTATAAAATAGTAGTAATAGCAATAAAAATAACAAATAAGCTGAGTGAGAAATGGAGGACTAATTCAAACTGTGTCCTTTATACCGATAGTGAATGACCCAGCAGTGGGGAAAGCAGGTTGGTAAATTAAAAGTAATGTGGGGGGTGTGCATGCCCCCCAACCTCCCCCCCATCAGTCCACCCCAGCTGCAAGGATCYACACTGGGGGCTCGGGTGTCTTCCCTCCTTCCCTTCAATCTACCAAGCCAGAGCCCTCTCCCTGCTTGACAGCTACCGCAAGCCCAAACTGACAGCTCTTCAAAATCCGCTGAAGAAACCCAGCATTAATTAAGTCATTGCTGGACTGTAATTTCCTTGAGAAGTAAAAAATTCTCACACAAGAAAAGGTTACAGAGACCTTTTCTGTGTCAAAATTACCATGCTGCATGAATATTAATGCTCTTAATGAAGACAACCTTTGCTTCATCAGGAAGGTTCTGGAGCAGGTGCCAAGCCTGAAGTCTCACTCTGTGGATTTTCTACTCTATGAAAGTCAGCACAATGCAATTTTTCCATTAAAATCAACATTTCCCACATGATCGCGGATTTTTTTTTTCTTCTTTACAGATAGGCGGAAAGAAGGGGGGAAAAAATCCCTCTGCTTTGAAATCAAACATTTAAAGGTTTCATTCAACACATTAATCAGCGCTGAGAGAGAGGAGAGGAGGAGGAGGAGCAGGAGGAGGAGGAGGAGGAGGGGGTGGAGGGGGGAATCTGCCTTATTTATACAGATCTTGCACGCACTTCCATAGATCACAGCCGTGTCCATGTCGTGGGCTGCCCCGGGGTGCCGCCAGGCGTGTCCTCTCCAGAAAGGCTCACGGAGGGGTGAGGGATGGGGATTTGGGAAGTGGCTGGGGTGGTCACCCTGCCTGGGACATGAGCCTCTGTCACAAGCCTTAAGGGAACTCACACCCCAGGGGCGAAGGAAGAGCATCAGGAGGTTTGGCCATCCAGGAGAGCATGGCCAAAGCAGGAATCATAAAAAAAAAAAAGGGTAACAGGGAAAGGGGGTATCCCTCATGGAGGGCAAGGGAGGGAGCCCASGTGCTCAGCCACAAGGATAGCAAGTGTGTGCATTAGCATCGAACAGCAGAGGAAAAGGCTGTTTCCTGGCTCTTTCTCAGGGAGGAAAAGGTTTTTGATGGCTCTGCACTGGAGAAATTGCAATGCCTTTGTGCAAAGCTGTTTTACCAGCATTTAGCYTCAGACAAGAAAGGGAAAGGAATTATAAAGAAAAGTGTGGAGAAAAACAGAGGACAGAATGGAGGCTGTAGCTCTAGATGAGAAGGAAAAGCAGGTAAAAGCCACCTCTTTCTCCCACTTCAAAAAGAGAAAATGATGTGAAAACTGYCCATTAATTATATCTTCTACTTCTACTTATTAGGCATTCATGATCTAATAATGGCTGTGGCTAACTTATAAAAAAAAAAATCTGATTATTTTCTGTTGGGGCATGCAATGCCCTGTATATATTAAAAAAGGTAAGCAATGATATATATTTATGGGTACTGATGTAATAGCTATTAGATTTATAATACRGAGAAGAAACATAATTTTATTAGAAAGAGCAATAGTTCACAATCCTATTATTGTTTATTGCTGACGTCAGTGCTGAACTATAATAAGAATCATGTAACAACTGGAAATAATAATAAAAATGCCGTTTAGATTTGCAAGAAAATGGATCCTCTAAAACAAAAGTAAGGATTTTAGRCCTCTACCTGGCAGCAGCCATTTGGGTTGCTGAAGCTGTAGAGATGCAGCTCAAGGTTTTGCCCCTCTGGTCCAAAGGTGAGCTTCCTCTTGACCTCAAATGTGCCATCAGCCTCACTGCAAACACCTGGGCAAGGCCTGGAGGGGCCACCCAAAGTGTTCCCATGGGTGCCTTGTGCAGCATGGCCCTGTGGGACCATACCACTGTGTCCTTCCTGAGGGTGCAGGGACACTGGGACTGGGCATCCCCAGACCAGCCTGCCCCTGTGAGCAGCACACAGGCACCAAACTATCCTTTGGGCCCCYGGACAATAGTCTTGATAATTTGAATTCATAAAAACTCACATCCTAAACMGCAGGGAAGTACCTGAAGTACTACTCTGTGCATTTCATGGCTAGCCTTTGTTTTCTATGAATATATGCATATATACTTAGACTCTAAATCTTTCATTATAGTTGCCCTAAAAATTTGTTTTCAGGATGTATCTGGAACTGTCAGCCTTGCTGGTTCTCTATTTCTCTCTATTACTTTCTTTTTTCTGTTCTTTCCAGCAGAGATTTTTTTTTCTTTACAGCAGTATTTGCTGACCTTCAGGCTCCAAAATTAACTCCTTCTCCTGATACCTGTGAATTATTAATGAGGGAGTTTCAGAAAGTTCCTTAGCCACTTGCTTTAAAACTCCAGAGTGCAAATTAATAGAGCTGTTTTTGGGAAAGCTTAATTTTAGCAGGTGCTGCCTCAGATCTTCCTTTGTTGCAGAGATAAACGTTCTGCTCCCACAGAAACGTCAGACGGGATAGATACACCCTCCAGCTTCATTGCAAATTCAGAACAAAAGTGTCTAGTCAACACTTCTGATCTTCCTTTGTTAAACCGTGCAACGTTGCGAGCTGTCTCTAGCAATGGTCCCACAACCGCTCCGAGTTTTTATGGCTCCTTTTAGAGTTTTCTTTTATTATCCATCATTCCGCTGGCCACCAATTCTTCACTGACTTCTTTTAACTCTGTGCRTGTGTGCGTGCAGGGAGGAAGAGAGCACATAATAATGTAAGGATATAAACTAGGGGGAGGTGGGAGTGATAATCTGGAGGCTCTGAGAGGTGAGGGAAGAGGCTGAGGCGCTGTGTGGCTGGGGTGACAACAGACCCTGCTGAGAGGGGGGTGCAGGGAGTGCCAGGCAAATGTAGCAAGGGAGAGCAATGCTCCTGAGCACATTTTCCCAGTACCAGGTGGGATCCAAGTCAGATGCTGTCGGGATACTGTCTGTGGCCACATGCTGGATGAAAAACTCTGGCCCTCTGGCAAACCTTGCTTCCTATGCCCTTCCTCCCTCTGTCCTGATGCTCATGAACCCTCTTCTGCCCAAACCATCTCTTCCTACTCAGGACCTGCAGCTCCCTGGCCCTGCCAAATTCCCCCACCCTATCCCAGAAATCCTCAAACTTTCACCTACCATCAGCCACCCACTGTCTTTTTTCTTTTCCTAGACCTTTCCTAGTTTCCTGAAAAWCTGGTCTGATCACAAGTCTATGGAAAGAGATACCTTCCAGCTTCATTTCRAAATATTAATGGGCTCAGCCATAGGCAAGGCAAGATGAAAGTAGGACAGGCAGTCAGCACTAAGTGCCACAACCTTAGAAATCTGAATCCATGAGCAGAAAACTGCACTGAAAGCTTCWGCTGAAATGCCTCAATATGAAGGTGTTAGAAAGAAAGAAAGGCTTGCAAATGTTGGTATAGCCAAAATCACACTGAAACGGAGCAGGAATAGAATATTTAGTTCCTTGACTACAACAAATTGTCTGCATTAAAATAACACAGACGACTGAAATAGATACTCTTATAAATTAGTGGAATTTCAGATTTCCACAGAACTAAGTGATACTGTGTCCTGCAATGATACAAATATTCCTATGGGACATGCTATCACACTTAAAACTCTAAATTTTTAAAGGTTTTTCAGTTACTTTATAGCAGCAGAGTGTCTTCAGAATGAACTAGATTTGCTATTCCATCTGAAGAACAAAGAGAAAAATTTATAGAAGATCAAACAAATAAAAATACATTGAGAAAGACAGTAAGTGATGTCAACGCACTAAGAAATTAAAAACTTTGCATTAGTGTCTGAGCTTTTTTGTTGGTACCCAGGTATTATAAATAATAAACTAAACCGAAATTGTACATATTATAAAGCTGCATTTTTCTGTAGGGGTTCTGGTGACATGTACAAACCACGCGAGCTTTACTCCCGTGGCTTATCCATGTCACTAATCCCCCTCTATAAAAGTAAAGAAGGGAGGTGCAGTGGGGAGGGGTGAAACTTGCACGGAGCCAATTCCATCTTTTGCCTACATTTGTTTCCACATTACCTGACAAGCCTTGCCCATGTCTTTCCTGRAGTCTGTCTTGGGATGAATGAACTTCTGCAGCAGAGAAATTCATCTTGTGAAAAATGCTTGTTTTGGGTCATTGGAACTATTTGAGAAATATTTTGCTGAAAAATAGAGGGGAAACTCAACTGAAGTGGAAAACCTGAGGTGAAGTTTATTTGTGACTGATAAAGAATGATAATCTCTATTTTGTCTGTGTCAATTTCTTTTTCTTAAGACTATTGGTAATCAGCTCAGTTCTTGCTTTCTTTTTCCAAATAATTTCACAAGGCAGAAAAAAAAAATCAGAGTTCACCATGGAGATCTAATCATGATAAGATCCATATACTTTTAAAATAACTTTCAAATTAGCCTGTGGCTGGAAAATTACTGTGAGATGATTTCTATTAGATTTATTTGAAATAGATCTGAACACAAAGGGGTCTCTGCTTTCCCAGGTTTTCTCAGGGAAGGCATCATTTGCCATCACTGTCCCCTGGCCCAAACACTTACTGACTTTGGGACATTCAAACAGTGACTCTGAAATGTATCCCCCAGATCTCTATGTTGTGTTAAAAGATGTCTCCTGGAGTTTTGATCTGGAGAAATGGAAGCTGAGGAGAATTAGCATCCGCTGTGCACCACGAGGGATGGCATTCTAACTTTTCCTTTAAAACAGGTGGGACTTTAGTTCATGGGGACTCTTTTGGTCCTGCCTCCCAAATGSTGACAATCCTGCCAGGATCAGTGCAGGAGGCTCACCCCCTCTCCCCTGCCACGCCTGATACCTTAATCCCAGAGAGCTGGAATGGTGAATCTCCCTCCYGGCTCTTGCTGGCCTCTTAGAAAATCCCTGGCTTAATCAGAAGGCTTGTTTATGGTACAGCTCCTTGTCTCACAAGTACTACAGATGCCACTTCGCTGCACCTAAACTGCTTACGAGACAGCACTCTTATCTAATAAGACATAGCACAGCCATACATATTTATTTATATTTGAACTCTTGCCCTCTGTACTATACTGCAGGTCATGCATCTGCTCCAACACCACCTTATTAATTTTCTACTACTCTTCTCCATGGAGGCAACAGTGTTTCAGAGCCTGAAAGGAATATTTTCCCTTTTTTTTCACTTTGATCTGTCTCTTTAACTCTTTAGCTGCTGAAAGGAGGGGAGTCTGGGCTTCCCGAGTGCGGTATCGCAGCGCTCCTTGTTGGGAATCGGGACACAGCCAGGCTCTCCAGACAATGTCACTTCTCCGCTTGTGTAATATATTACTGTTCTGTTTTGTACCTTGCTAATTAGAAAGCAGGAAAGAAAAAAATATATTTATATATAAAAGAGCTCCCATCTGACAGACTCAAATTACAAAAGTATTCTGATATAAATTATTTAATCAGTGGGGGAAAAAAGAAAGTCACAGTACTAACTATCATTTCTAGACAGAGTATTAACAACCATTTCTTTCATTGGCTTCTGGTGTCTTATTTTGTGCACCCATCACCAATAAGAAGCTCTTGCATGATGCTTACCATAAAATATGACTTTCATCTCTTTGTCTTTGCATTCGCTTGCTTCATTTACCTTCCTAATGTATAAAAAGTTTTTAATTTGCCTCCCTCCCTCCCTCTTCTGTCACTAGCACTCTTGAAAACTTCTGGAAGAAAGAAGTAAAGACTTTAATTCATATATGGGACCCCATTCTGCCAGCCAGATCTGCCAGTCTTTGAAATGCGTTCCATGAACAAGGGATTGTTTGAAGGTGTGATCGCAGCTTCGTGGCGAGGTTGCAAGGCGGCAAGAGGAAACCATTCCGACAAATAGCTCATCTCCAAAGCCACCCTTCCTGTGATGTCCTGCATGCATGGATGGGCACCGGGACTCTTTCCTGGGGCAGCTGTCCCCAGCAGCAGAGGGTAATGTGGCTCTGAGCTCCTCCTGGGGCAGAAGCGCCCGCAGTGGGGGCTTGTTGTCCTCCTTCGCAGTGGTCACCCTTGGTGCCCTGAGGTTGTGTCCACTCTCAAGGGCATGTGTCCTGAGGTCAGGCCTGTTGTGTCCACTCACCTGCTTCGGGCAGTGACAGGAGCTAAGCTGTCACCAGCGCTTTCCTCAAGGTGGGCCCACCTCTCCAGCCTGTGGATGGCACCTTKCTGTGCCAGGTCATTTTTCCTGCCACTCTCTGAGAGTCAAGCCCAGAAGTTTAATAAGCCCCATTGCAAAGAGCCCTTGCAGGGCACAGCTTCCCCAAAACAACCATTGGCATTGCCATGAGGCTGAATCAACACAAAGCGGGGACAGCACCTCTTCAAACTGTGAGGAGACCGAGCMTCCTTCCAAAGGACAAGAGGCATCCAAGGACATTGCACAAGCGCCTCCTCAGGCATACGTGCTGCTGCAAGGCCAACAAAGCTGTGTCACACAAAAATGAGAAGCAAAACCCCATAACCRCCCACGGACTGGTGGCAACCGTAGAGCAAAGTCAGAGTGTGAGACCATGAGTGAAAGGCTTTTTAAAGACCAGGAATGGGAACATGCACCAAAACCTGCATTCAAGTATCAATTGTTTGTGCCAAATCTGAAGGCTGCTCTGGGAGGGGTAGCCCTGGGACCACCCTTGRGTCAGTACCTGTGTCTGGTAAGAGTAGAAATGTATTATTTTCTGTTCCTTGTGATGGGTGAATATATTTCAATTGCCTGCTGAGATTATAAATTATAAAAAGCAGACAGTGAACTGCTTTTCCTTTCACAGTTATGCCATTACTATATATAGATATATATATACATATATTTTGTAGGTTTAGAATACATATCCTGCTGTTGGATAAACAGCTGAATCTATTGAGATTTTCATGGAAATCTTCCCCTTCTCTTGTCATGCAAGTGGGCTGGGGTTGGAGTGGGGGCCAGAGTGTTACCTGAAAAAAAAAATAATAGTAAGAAGAAATAGAATAAGGCAGGAGGTGACTGTGCCACGGTGCTCTCTGAGCATGGTGATGTGGCAGGGCTGCTCCCTCTGAAACTGGGGCAATGCTGTGCCCACTGGCCTGGCAGGGGGGTACAACCCAAGTGAGACCAAATGGTTCACAAATGCCGAGCCCTTTGGGGCTGCTTTTTTTGCCCAGCTGCAGCCCCAGCACCATGAGGGAGGTGTGGAGCCCTGAGCCTTCCCTGCAGCCCCTGCACCACTGTTTTCCTCGTTAGATCTGGACCATCAGGCCCCTCCCTTCAGTGCCACTGGGAAGGTGATAGTCCCCAGCAAGTGACATAGGCTCTGCATTCAATTGCTCTTGCACAGGGAAAAAGGTYGAGGTGTTTTTTGTGCGGCAGAGCTGCTGCTAATAGCATCCTTCTGCTCCTCTTCTCTCCCTCTGTCTTCCTCACCACCAGCAGATGCTGGAAATGTGAAATAAAGCTCATTTTTCTGATACAGCACATTAAGATCTTGAAAGTTTATGCCACAGCACTGTAAAATGAAAGCCTCTTGGCACAACAGAGGTGAAGTGCTGCCTTGTTTGTGAGCATGAAGGGAAGTTCCCACTCTCGTTATCTTACACCATGTGCAATGGCCCTCCCTCCCTGCTCCTCCCTCYTACTCTTCCCTCTCAGCCCATGGAGACAAAAAGTCTTGTGTTCGGAGACAGAGGATTTAAGAGGGGTGATTTTTTCCACCTTGCCATGCTGTTCTGGTGATGCTGCCTTAACCTCAGCCAACATCAGGGAACTCACTCCCAGTGGGTACAAACCGCTTTCCAGACTAAAGCAGCCTTTGTGCTCCTTCAGCGAGGATGGGGAAAGAAAGGGGTGACTCCTGGTAGCTGTGCAGTGAGAAGAGCAGAAGCAGAGAGCCTTGGGTTACCCAGGATGGGCTGGGAGAAGCCACTTTTCCCAGTGAAGTGACTACTTGCAGATTTTAACCACATAAGTGAGATCAGGTTGCCAAACCTGCCAGCAAARGCAGCAAATGTCACTTCTGGGGAAAAGAGACAACTGAAACAAAATCCTGGAAAGATTTCAGGCTGGCTGGTGGAGAAAAGCTCCGCCTTCATCCACACACAGTTGTGTGCTGCTTCTTCATTTTTGTGTACAAGAACATGTAGTGCCAGCTGCCTAGGTGGGAGTTTTACTGTCTTGCTTGAAAGGTACAAGCTGAAAAGTCAGGGCTATATTAAACATCGTTTATTAAATGAGACTGGTTTTAATCTGCTCTAGAGATATTAAATATTTGATTTAGCAGAAGTTTGGACTAATATATAAAAAAACACATTTCATTCCTTGAATTGTGTTTTCCCAAGGAGAAGGTGTGACCACCTAATGCTAACGGCTGGGAAGAGTGGATCCCAAGCACATCAGACATGTGGGATGTGCTCTTTTCCTTAAGAAAACTTTCAGCCCACATGCTCTGGTGCAGGGTGAGAACACCCCCTTTCCCAGATGTCTGACTGCCTGGGTTAGCATGAACTCTCCCTTGGTAAAAAAAATGGGAAAACAAATGAAAAAATTATTATCAATAGAGAGTGTCCACAAGCAAAAAGAGGTGAAGCCCCTGGTTCATAAGTACAAGGGAAAGGGTATGACATGTGCTTGTCCTCTCATTGTGCCCATCCTGAAATACTGCTCTGGAATATTTTGATCATCAATGGATTTTGGTCTGGCTCACTCTGGCTGCTGTTAAACTGGAATTGAGTTAAACCAATGGACACTTATTGTGCTGAAGAATGATGTGCTTTGCTCCAGCCTGACACTGGTGCTAATTAATTTAGARTAAACAGAAATAAAAATGGTACAAAGTACAGTAAAAGTATCCAGCTTGCAGTGATTTAATGAAATCAGTTCACACTCAGATAAAACTAGTGCAACTTAACACACAGATAAACACTGAGAGAAACTGATTAAATGTCCAAACAAAGGGATGAAAACATGAAATCAGCTGGACAGTAAAGAGGGTCAATTGTAAAACAGACTATATTGTCCCAGCAGAATTACTTTATTTTCTTTCTTTTTTYCCCACTGATTTTGYRCTRTTTTTGGCTTGTTTTTGGTGTGGCTGAGTGTTTCCACCTCAGCCTCTCTAACTCCATAGAAAAGACTGGAGTATCTCCTTGTCCTTTTCCCCAGACATTATCACTCCTTTGTCTGCCTCAGCTGGTACTACCTGCACAGAAGCAAACAGATCTCAGAGCAGAATCAAATACCCCATGGGCAAACTGGTTTTATTTGTTTATAACACTCTGCCAAGCACATCCTTAAAGGTAGGGGTGGGGGCTGTTGGTTTGTTTCTTTTTAAAATACCTTTAAAGCCAAGAACCTCTAAGACTTGACAAATTTTTTTTTTTTAGCATCTGACTTCCATGCAGCTTCTGCGAGTGCAGCTGCCRGCTCTGAAGACATCCAGAGATTCTGCGGTGTGCCATGCAGACAGATGCTCAGCCACCAACGCATGCAAACAGCAAATGTGGGTTAGGAGGTGGGGATGAGAGTGACCTGGAATGGCTGGGAGCAGAGACTCCCAGACAAGCAATTCATGGACTGCAGCATCAGCAGGATGAGCACAAGCCAATGAAGGAGGATCGCTGCTGGGCTTTTCACCAAACTGGAGATCTCCACAGGGAAAAGGAAGAGGTGCTGCCTCTGGTGCCAGGGAGGCAGGCACGGTGACATTCCTGGCATTCGTGGTGCAGTCCTTGGGCTGCCAGCCCAAATGTCTGCTCTCTGTGGAAGGCGGTGACTGTGGAGCCTGAAGTCAGGAGGGAGTCAGATGCTGCCCTGAGCTCTCATCGTGACACAGCCTCCTCCTCTGTGAGGGCAGGTCAGAGTTCTGTGGTGTGATGCAAGAGGGTGAAATTGTTCTCCCTGCTGTTACGCACACCAAGTTATCCTCTTACACCTGGGAAATTGCTTTGCCCTGAGCAACTTCAGCTACTGGATGACTTTYATCTTTCATTATCAAGCACGTCATCATTGACCATTTTGCCCTTTCCAGGCACCTTCTCAAGGACTGGCAAATTGATCCTAAATGCTGCCTTTTAAGAACTTTAGGGAGAGGGAAAAAATTATGTATTTCAGTATACTTATACCAAAATTACCCCTGAGAGAATTAAAATATAGAGTGCCATCTCTTCAGTTTTGTAGCATAGGCTTTTGACTCAAAATTTTCTCTACACCATTTGTTTTACCCCTGTTCTCATCCTGCCCACCAGACYTGGCATGGCTGGTATCTTCTGAACCCTTATGGGCCCTTCCTGGCTTATTCTGTTCACGAATCTGTATGACAGGGGCTACTCTTTTTCTGTGTGCTGCTCTTTGGTGACTACAGTGAGAGTTTTGCACACACAGAGACCATAGAATTCACTGGCAATCCACAGAAACACTTTTTCTTTTTTTTTTTTTTTTTTTTAATTTTAAATGTGGTATGGAAAAAACTCTTATGAAAACAGATAACATCAAGTGCCTGAGGCCTTTGCCCTAGGTGTCTCAAAGGGAAAGGCACTTAAAAAATGTGCAAAGCAGCAGCCCAAACCTCCCACAGTGCTGAAAAGAAGACTAAATATTCTTAAGGAAACGTTGGGTTTGTTCCAATTTCTCCAGAAACACTTACCAAACCCACTTCCACATTTTCGGGCACTGTTTTTGAGAACTCAGCATTTAGGTACTTTGAATGAAAACAGCATGGTCAGCTGGACCACCTCATGTGAACATTAATTTCTATTCGCTGGAATTGAATCTATTTTCCCTGCAAAAAAACTGCAGCAGCTCCACAGGAGAGGCGCAGAGTCCCAGTGCTCCAAAGCCAGAGCAGAGCCCAGCCCCTGAGATGCWCTTCACTTTGCAAAGCATGTGCTACTAATTAACCATGAGAAATGGCTGCTCATTTGCCTTTCAGCTACAGGGAGATGAAATGTTTCCTAACTCAGCATCAGTCTCAGCTGTCTCTCCTCACTTTATTCCATGATGCTGTCCACAAAGGCCRGGGGAAATGGTGGGTGAGCGTGGGCAGCAGGGACGACTAAAATACAGTGAGCCATGCTGAAGAGGGCAGAAATTTAAGGAGAAACCATCCACATGCCAGAGGAAGAAAATCCAACAACCTTCATCAGCTGTGAGCAGGCCATCTTCAAAGAGAAAGGTTCTTAGAAAGCAAAATGGATTGTTATTTTTGMACACACAGAGACCATGGCATTCACTGGCAATTACATTTTTTTATGTGGCATGGAAAAAASATCAGCAGCACAGCAGAGGCACCCAGACACGGGGAGGGGGAGGATTTAGAYACCAGCAGAGCAAAGGGATTCTGATTTCCCACTCTGCTGCTTGCCCACCCTTCAGCCCAACATGACTTTCTGTCATGGTTTCTTTTCTCTAGTCCTTAAATATCTTTTCTCTGAAATGTTGAGAATGACACTGGAGCATCTTGTGAAATGCAAATAGGAGACATGAGATGCAATAGTTTGTAAAAGCATCATATCTTGGATATGCTTCTTCTAAGGAAAATGCAGGTTTGTTGTTTTTTTTTTTTTTCTTGGAGCCACCCTAAGTAATAAATTGATGCAAACACACAAGTGAGTTCTTGTGTGGTTTGGAAGCCRTAAAGACTCTCAGCCACTAGACTGGTCCAATTCCTCCTGCTCCTTGCTTTTGGTCTAGTAAATTGAAAGGCCACCACAGATGTTAGTACCACAAATATTCATGTTCTCCTCAGAAACTGAACCTTTTTTCATTTGATGATTTCTTCAAATGAACATGGCTTTTCACAGGGAAGAGGGAGACAATCAAGCTTCTTGGAAAGGTTATCAGCTTTTTCGAATAGGCCTCAGTGAAACTTTGCTGACTAAAGCAAAGTAAAATATCTCCCCCTTTTTTTCTCTCCCTTTTTATTTTTTAAATTTTAAACATTTTTCACCTGTTACCAAACTTCTCTATCAGGCTGGTATTTCTTCAGGTAAAGCTCTCTCCTGCTTCTTTTGAATTGTTCTCCCATTTAAAATTTTATATGTTTTCTCTATATTCCCAGTGCCACACTAGGCCCATGTGGCGCCCATCAGAGCCACTCCCTCCAGGGGTCTCACTGGCAATGCACTGGATCATCAGATGACCAAAGGTCGCATTAGCTCCTTAGACATTCATGCMCAGCTCTTCAGCTGCTGAACTCAACTGTCTGTGTCAGAACTTGCCTTTGAATGTAGGAGAGCAGGAAAAACACAGCTGTGGAGGAAAGAGACCCACAGGGACCAGTGCAGTGTCTCTGAGAAGATAAAAAAGTCACATATACATTGAATTTTAGCTAAAATAATTTCCATTGCAAGCAACAAGGTTTTTCTTCTGCAGATATAGTGTAAGCAACTTGGAATCTCGATTTTTTTGAGTCATCTTCATTTTTAGGTAATGGTTAACATAAGCTTCTTTTTAGCGGGTAGATTCTCACCTTATTTATTGCATACTCTAGCAAGGAAAATTGTTAGAGGTAGCAGCTTCCAGGAGTAGCACCTATGATAGAAATTTGGAGGTCCAAGAAATTTTAGATGGAACTTTAAAGCAACCTGTGCTTCATCTGACACAGGGAAACCTGTATAATTTTATGCCTGCTTGCTGTAGGTGGTGAAGTGTTTACGCCCTTAATTCATTTCCCAGGAAATGAACTGGGGAACTCGAAATCTCCTGGAATCAGGCTAGCAACAGTCAATTGGCAAAATCCCATGAGGTCAATATCCATGTGCTGGGAGAAACCTCCACAGCCCTGCATGAAGTYCCACTGTTGGTTTTAAGCACTGGTCCCAAAATTTGAGTATTTTCATTGGCTCTGGTGGTAAACAAGGGTGTCCATGGTCACCCAGCAGCAGGTTGGTTGAGAGCAAACAGCAGCAAATATGCAACTTGCAACATTTCTGAAGACAAATAAGTGTCATGAGCCAGTTATGTGGAAAACAAGTTGTCCAACACTGCAACAGGAGTTAGACCTCCTGCAATCAGCACAGTAAGAGAGTTGCTTAAAGGGTAAGATGAACCCTTTTTTTCCCAAATAGCTGTGTTTTGGGTCCTGCTTTTTGGTTTTGAATTTCTGAATGACTATGAAAACTCATCTCTGAAAAATGTCTACCACAGAGTAAACAAAACCCTCCTAACGATTCTAATCCTCCTGTTTAATGTGCGCACCAGAGGGTGCTGTGCTGTGGGTCTGAACAGGAATATTAGCCACTCCAAACTACATTTAGATTGCCAACAAAAAGTAAAGGGCAAAATGTCTTAATGTAGGTTCCTGCTTCCTTTTAAAAGGRAAAAAAAACTTCATAATTCTAAAACTGCAGCTGAGCAAAAGGTGGGGGGGAAGTTAAAAAAAAAGAAACAGTGAATTATGTGATGTGGTGTTTCTACCAACTGTCTAAATAAARGTTTAGTGAGTCACTGTGGAAAACAGAAAATCTTTCTTTATTTTAAGAGCTGCAGTTGAAGAGGTTTGTATGAAAAATCTTCCCTTAGGTTTGTAACTTAAACATTGCCCATCTGCTCTTTCCTCCCTCGTCTGCATTTACAGTAAATCTGAGATTTTCTTTTTTCGAAAAATACATTAAAAAAAAAGACAGATTTGGCCAACAGTGTTTGTAGAGATACWGAGAAATCTAACTTAGGATGCCAGTATCTAAAATTATGTTTTCCCTTTGGTGYACACTATAGGCAAGAAGTTTTTTGCTCTAGGCTCTGTGTTGGCTTTAGGTTCTCTGCAGGGTTTTCTGGTTTGTGGAAGAGGTGAAATGGAAGCTTGAATCCTAATTACATAGGGTTCACCTTTGCCAAATTTTAGGGAAAGAAGAGAACGATTGGATTGGCCTCCCTGGGTTCAGGAGCAGAATCCACTGAAGCTGATGGGAAGATCCCAGGCGCTTATGGAGACAGCCGTGTGGAGGGGCAGGGACAATCTCTGCTCGGTGTCCCCTGACAAACTCATTGCCAAATCCTGTGCCTTGCTTGCCATCCCTGTGGCTGCAGAGCAGTGCCAGTCCCTCAGCACAGAGGGTGTGACATGTGTCTCATTACTCTCATATACTTGTGAGTACAATAAGATACTAATTATCCTGGAGACAGGGACAAATGATAACGAGCCTTTAGTTCTACYCCTGAGACAAAGGGTGGCTYACAAAACGTCACCTCTGGGTGTGTTGTTGGGACCAAGCCATGCCTGGTCTTCAGCATGGAGCAGGACTCACACTTTAAGGATAACCTGTGAGGAAGGGATGCAAAACCAGGATAYGTCACCAACTCCCAACTTATATTTCTGTCTCTGACTCCCATTATTAATGAACTCATTCACTTTCATAAAAACAACTACACAAGAGCTTCTAACCATATCTATAAAACTATTTAATGCTCTTTTTGAAACAAGGCATCTTACAGCCATAGTAATTGTAGTTTTACTAGACCTTTAAATGAGAAGCAGCTACTTATTAAGTTTTGATATGGTGAGCTGATTAGACAAGTTAAACATAAAGGCRCAATTTATGCATAGTCTATAACCACATGTGCATGTAGTGCAGTTCTTACACTGGTGTTTGGCACTCACTGYGATAGGAAATCCTGCTAGGTACACAGTTTTATGCCACTTACAGGTTACAAGTAGTAAAGCGAAAAATGCTGGGTTTTACAGGAAAATAATATTCATAAATCTCCAGCAGTGAATTACAGTATAACTCAGAGCTGTCTTTGTTTTGCTGCTGCTATGAATTCAGTTCTGTTGCCAGTGCAGAAACAATAAACACAAAGACCAAAGTGGAAACCACTCCCCTTGCATTTGGCAAGTGCTTATATCCAATTTACAGCTGGACTCTGAAAACGGCTTCTGAAACAGTGCTAATAACAAAGAAGTTCCCACAGATGCTCATTTTTTTTCTCCTAGTGAACTGAAGCAGTCCATTGTGTACAAGTTAAAGATTTCTTGTAATGCCCCACCTGGTTTTCCCAGTTCATCTGTCTCTGTTCTGTACCTCTTTCAATGTGAATCATATTTATTTGCCTTTTGTCTTATTAGGCAGCTTGCTCAGAGTGTTGTGTTTTAAAGAGCTCTCCCTAATATAGTTCTCACGAGGGAGGCACTATGCTGCCTAAACAATTCTTTGAACTTAACTCTTCCTGATCTGGCATCATTATGTTTTTGCCAGTTGATTTGGTTATTGTTATGTGCCAAATTCAGGATCAGTGCTCTGCTGTTACCATACTATTATTTCCAGTACGTAGGCTTTTGCTACCACTGCCATTAGTGGAATGATCTCAGGGAGCTCAAATTAATTTGTTGAGATTCAWCACCCACAGGTAAAATGGTCAGTACAACCCATGTTTTGTCTGATCTTGGTTCATGGTAAAATAAAACAAATCAAGAACAAAACTGACGTGTTCTTCCTTTTCTCTGTATGGCCCACATTATATGGTGACACTCACACATACAATGCTGTATGGGGCATTTCCACTAACACCTTCATAACTGGATTTAAAAACAACTCAAAAACTGATTCTTGAAAGACCTCACACATGCAGAACATTAGGARCCTCAGAAGCTGTGTGGACTGCTTGTGTGCCTACATACCTTGCTGATTCATAATGAGTGGAAGGGTCAGGAAATACGTGAGGGAAAAACAGTTACCAAAGATTAATCATTTATTCTGTCTCTGACATAAGAGGATTACCACAGGAAACTGGCAGGCATGTCTTYCCCTGTGCAGCATTGCACAAACAGCAGTTTTCTTCCAGCACAACAAGCATTGGCCAATACTCAGCAGCAGACACAGGACATGGAGAACTAATGTTCTTATCTGGTGTGAGGAGCCATAGCTGGGATTTGTCAGTATGGGTGGGATGCTGCAATTAAGTTGTTGCAGCAAAGAGTGGCAACACCAACWAGCTTAAAGGGAACTATTTTTAACTTACACTGATTTAAGCAAGAAAAGAATGTAGCCTTAATTATACTTAAACACTTGAACTAGTTGTGGGCTTCAACCTCCTTCAAATATTCAGTAGAGCTTTGGTACCCACACAGTGAATGCAATTCTCTTGACAATTGGTTTGCTTTTCTGCCATACTTTCTAAAATCTCTTTGGAAGTAGTTCACAAGCCCYAGATGTCCCTGGACTGAAGCTGCAAGATTTTTGCGTTTAAAGCATCAGGAACTCTCTAGGAAGAGCAAGAGAGCTGTCAAGAGCTCATGTGGACAAYAAAGACTTTGAATATACTTATTTTAAATACTTTGAATAATATGCCATCATTAAAAAAAAACAATCCTTTTGAACTGAAAGTGGGAATTGCTATCCTGGAATAATAAAAGATTCCCACAAATTGCACAGTTCCAGTATGCACAAGAGAAATGATTGTGTTTTCTTTAAATATGATATTCTGGGCACTGCCTGGCATTTTACTACTTATAGTCTTTCTCAGAAGAATAGAATGTAATAGCAAAAAGTACCAGAGTGATACTTTGAAGGCGAGTATATATATTTCTTTACTTCTTAGTTCTAACATAGCCACAATTTTATAGTTTTCCACTTAGTAGCTTATATCTGAACAGAGAAATCTATATAAACTCCAAGCACAATCAGGTGGAATATGAAATAAATAGATAAGATAAACTACTATGAATATGATAAATGCATCTCTTAGAATTATATAATTTATTCATGAGGTTTTTCTAGTTAGCTTAATAAGCTCCTTAATTACTGTGAGCTGAAGACCAGGTGGAACAAAGGGACTGATGGAAGATCTCTTTGCATCTGCATTCAGCTCTKTGCTATTCAGACACGCAGAGCATTGCTGCAGAGAAGAGGCTCCACAAATGTCCAACTGAAATTAAAGTTCCTCATACAGGACTGGCCTGTTGGGAGCTCCAAGGCATTAAAATTCCCATTCCCTTCTACCTTGTTTATCTGAGCGTGGTTAGCCTGCATGCCACTCCTTGGGGGATGAAGCCTGGAAATAACCCTTCCACCTACCACTACTGTGAGTTATTCTGCCTAAACCTGCCCCTGTAAGTCTGCTTAGAAATTGGGAGTCCCATGGACTCAACTTCTGTCACACACAGAACTTAAGATATTTGTCCTCCAAGGAATGTCACACTTTCTAATTAATTTTCAGGTTCATTTGCAGTTCTCAGTACTGATTTGTAAACATGAGCATGATTTAGAATTTGTCTGTTGGCAATTCCTTTATTTTCTCTCCATGTAGTTTTGATAGCAGAGATTGACAGGCGTTCTTTTAAGATCATCATTCTATTCTGAGTCTGGTTAAGAGAGTGTTTCTAAAGTTTTTTATTCTTTCTGTAAGTTCACCACCTTTACTCAGAGCATTGTGGGACTGCCTCTTCACCCAAAAGTTTTATTGGTTGACGAAAATATAAGTAAGGAAAATATCCTGATAAGAGCTCTGGGGTTGACTTSCACACACAAATTATATCCATTTTATTAAAAAACAGTCTGTGCAGTCAGAGGTTGTCACATTAACTCATTTCAAGACGTATGTCTGCTGATACTCTGTATAGGTACTTCTTTCTTYGATTTGAACTTCAGTAAATGCATTYAATGGATTCTCTGTGGTCAGAGTGCAAAAAGGGTCCACCAGTGATGGTTAACATCATCAGAAAATTACCAGATTATGCTGGGAAGGCCTTTGTCTCCAGTTAAAATAGTAGCTATAGTCCATAGTTTTCCAAGGGAGCTGTTTGGGGGGTTTTGCCACAGAAGGAAGACMAAGTGGGAAAATGGCAAAGCATCACTTGCAAGCGTTGCCTGTGAGTACACGTTGCATGTTTGGCTGGTACAGCTTAAAGGTTCCCTCATTTCACAGAATTGGTCCTAGGAAGTGATCACAGAAAGATAAGAGAGGAAGTAGAGGAAAGCAATTTTCAACGGCAGCAGAGGCTTAAACATAAAACAACAGAGAAATAATGATGCATTGTATTGTCTCTGAGTGGATGAAGGGTTTGCTTCCATCCCTCAAGGCACAATTGTAAATACAGGAATATGTCTCTAAAGATTGCCCAGCACACTGGGATAATCTGATTATTAAAAAGACCTGACCAGACCTCTCATATAACATAAGAGAGCACTGGATCTTGTAGACCTCCTGGTGATGCTGGACTGTCCCCTTGGATTTCCTAGCATGGTCCATTGTGGCTGGTTAARCTTCCTAAGGGATTCAGTAATTATCCTTACCCAGAAAATCACCATGTCCAACAAACAGTTTCAAATTTGCCCTCCTATCTTGTTTGAAATCTGTGCATATAATTCTATTCTGCTACTGAGTTGGCTTTCATTTTATCCTTTTGACATCCACCCTTTCCAAAATTAGAACTTGCTCTGAAGAGAAGTGCACCAATATGAGGTACTCTGACTCCATGCACACCTACATGTGTGTATCTGTAGAATTCAGAAACCCTTTACAGCAAGCAACAAACTGTGGATAGGGAAAATATTTTTTGATAGAAGCCAAGCTTGATAAAAGGAGTGCACACTGTCGTGCCTGAAAGTATGGTATTAATAATTAAGCCATGCAATCATTACCTCAGGATATTATTTCTTAAATATCTCTTGCAAAGGCAATACGATTACATATGAATTATATCAATTTTCTACCAACAAAAAAAAATCCACAGAAATAGGAATTGAATTACACTGTCCAATTTGCTGTAAAGTTCATTGTACGTGAAGAAATTAATCAAAGCTACCACCACCCATTTTTATGGGAACATAAAATGATGTGAACTTCCATTTTTAATAAAGATGCATAGCTCTTTTATGAAGACTGACTAATAACACTGTAATGAACTGAAATGTTACTGATACATTAAGAATGAAAATTTTGAGGGATGTGTTTACTGAGTCTCCCATTTCAAGCCAAGCAATACTTCCATTTGAATCTCTCTATTGAGAAACGGAAAATCCAAACAATAAAGTTTATGTGAACTCTGTGCAAATTCATCTCCCACATACATAAATGGCCAGCAACATTCTTTTTATCTTTCTACTTCGACCTAAATGATCCCTCAGACAGATGTGGGCTGTATTCTSCAGCAATCTGAGATTTTGAGATGTTGTCCAGACATCTCTGTGTTGCCACAAATGCCCATGAGTGGATATTTCTAACCTAATTCAAAAGGCTACAAGACAATGAAGGAATTTTCTTAGGCCCCAAATTCAAGAGGACTGTGGTGAGCAGTGACATGCCTACACATCTTCTGTGCAGGATAAAGGCTTTTAATCAGGGAGGCTGTCTCCCCTTCCCACAGAAGAATGCTAATTAATTAAAGTAATATGATATTAATCGAATAATCAGTAACCTAATTTATTTTGACTGTGCTCACATAGCTTTTGCTCTGAGGTTTCTTGGGGTTTTTTTAACAGTCTAGGAAATTATGCAATTGTCTGGAATATTTGCTGAAACAGTGTTTAAACATGCAGTGGAAAACAAGTGGGAACATCTCAATCWCAGCAGAGGGTTCTCAGAGCGCTGTTTATCTGGTCTGAAAGTAAAACTGTTCTCCTTTCTTTTGGACAACTAAATTGAAACAGAGGCAAAATCTGGGGTAAGCAAATTTTTGTGGGTTGGGTTTTTTTTTTTTGTTTTGTTTTGCTTTGTTTTTTTCTTCTGAGCAGTCATTCAGCCAGTTAACTTTGTTCACCAGGTGTTTTTACATTTCTCACAAATGCCTGTCTAAATTAGAAACTGTCAGAAGTTTCCTTGGTTGCTAGAATTCATCTGGAGGAAATCTTCAAAGCCTTTTATCATGGGTGGTCCTTTGCTTTGCCTCTTCTTAACCCTTGTTCTAGTTAATATTTTTAAAAAGACTATTAAGGGCAGTGTTTTGTAACTGCAAGAGGTAAAAAGCTAAGGAATAATAGAATTGCTAGAAACAGACAAAGGTGGGTTTCTTGATTATATTTACTAAATTAACTTAATCATTAGCACTTTATATGCTACTCAGAGACATCATATGATGAGTCAGGGAATTGACTTGTTTACTTGTCTTTCCCACCTCTGTGAATCTGAACATSAATCAAATGCTAGAAATCCGTTTAGCTAGAATGGTGATTACTCACTTTATGCACTCTTTTGGACCACTGATACAGAGGAATAGTGTTTCAGGGGTATCATCTACTCCTTTCTTGCCCCCACCTCAAACTGCCTCATTCTAAAATTGTCCTTTCTGCAGATCCTAAGAGGACCACATGTCTCATCTTAAGACCAGTACACTATAGAGATGGCAACAAGAGAGAAATACAATATTCCAGCTGGATAATCACCAAGCAGTCTGATTCACTTAGTCTAATGTTCCCAGTCAGATCCTGGCAATGAAATAAGCATGTAGGAGGTTGCAAACAGATTAGTTTTAATTAAAGTAATAAAARGGTCCAATCCATGGACGTCAGATTTGAGCTTCTTTTATCTTTTTCCTGAGAAAGGATATCTGATCAAATCTTATTCTTAACCCGTCCCTCAGGTTTTTAGGCTGCTTTGAATTCAAAGCCACATGGATCCGTTTGGCTGTTTCTAGAAAACTGCTTTGCACATTGATGGTCATTTTGTCAGTCCAGACCCACAGTTCATCTTCAAAAGTCCTCTGCTCTGGATTTGTTCTGGGGCTTAACAATCTTGTACCAGCCTACCCCGGGACCACATCCATCTTGGTCCTCTCTGCTGCATTATTCTTATTATCACATAGATTAAAGGTCTGCACTTATGTCAGTGTTCCACAGTCTCAGGTCCTGGATATTTTGGGATATCCCAACAACAAAAGGTTCCTTTTTCCCATCCGGGAGCAATAGACCCTGTAAGTAATGTTGACAAAATTTGGGGCCAGCCATAAGGAGACAATTAATTATTGTTATTATAATAATTATAATTTTGGGGTCTCCTGAATCAGGATTAAGGCTCTGCAGGTGCTGAACAGCATTTCTGTACAGAACCTCAGTGGCAGCTGGCACCAGCTGGAATCCCATTTCCTGCTCACCAGAGCTTCAAAATATGTCATTACATGTAGAAAAAAAAGGGAGAAATGTTGTCTTCTAATTTCTCTTAAAATCTTCTGTRTTTGTCTATAATGCACCACTGACAAAACTACTACTGATTTAAATAAAAAACAAGCAAATAAAATCCAACAGACTAAAATCATGCCTGTATTGGCATAGAAGCATTTATCAGGTTCACCCATATATATTAAAAGGCCCTTTTTTCTTTCTGCTGAGCTGGGAGTGAAATATTTTTAAATGTGTGTTTTGTAAACAGAAAATCCATKATTTAAATTAATGATTTATTCCTTTAAAGCCAGTGTGGAATCTATCACTGGCAAGATAAGACGCACATTGTCTTCTATCTGCATAWAGCCATGTAACTGTGCAATATCTGGCAGTGAATATGAAATAAAAAAATCAATTTTGCCTGGTTTCAAGCATATCTCCTGAGTCTGAGATATGTCTCACTTGTTTTTCAAATACTGCTACAAGTAATTTAAGCTCTGTGTTCAGAGAAAGAACTTGTCTCTGTGTGGGTGCGCACATCTGTATTACCCGATTGCCATTAATTTTTACCTGTTTTAAACAGAAAGATCACAGTCCTCCTCCAGCATTTCTTCCCCCTGAGGAAACGATCATAAAGACACTCCCTGATTCAAAGCTCAAGGAAGTCAAGGTACACTATCAAACCATGCCCAAGTGTTGATYACACTCCAAGGCTCAGATCCTGGAAGGGTTTTAAGGTCTAGGTTTCCCTGAAAGGGCCAAAATTCTGGATATTACCAGTGGAGKTCTCAGTTCTGTATTGATAATGAATATTAAGCTTTCAGAGAACCTGCCAAGAGTCRCCAGCAGACGCCAGCCTGGATCAATCATGTGCCTTGTAGATTTGTATTTCCTGGGCTCCTGAAAAACTGGAGTGATGTGCAGATTGGATGATCACAGAACAGCTCARACTGGAATGTACCTCTGGAGATCATGTATTCCAACCCCCTGCTCAGTCAGGGTCAGCTACAGAAGGCTACTCAGGATCACATCCACTYGAGTTTTGAATATGTCCAAGGATGCAGACCCAGCAACTTCTCTTGGCAACCTGTGCCARAGTTTTAGCCCTGTCACAGGAAAAGAAAATTTCTTATGTTTAGGTGGAATTTCTTAATGTGAGTTTCTGTTTGTGCCATTGCCTCTTGTCCCATTACTGGGCACCGTGGAGAACAGCCCAGCTCTGCTTTAATCCCAGCACTGGATGTTTACACACATTGATAAGAATGTCTCCTCTTCTCTGGGCCGAATAGGACCACCTCTCTTAGCCTCTACCCACATGCCAAACGCTTTCAGCCCTTAATTTACCTCAGTGACCCTTCACTGCACTTGCTGCTGTGTGTCCATGTCCCTTTCACATGGGGGAGCCCAGGACTGAACACAGCACTCCAGATGAAATCTCCTTGCTGGAGCTCCATAGAAGATAGAGCTTCCATCATCCCTTTTGTGCCTCTGGCTGAGCCCTCCCAGGACACTGCTGCCTTCTTTACTGCCAGGCTTTGCTGGCTTCTGGTCAATTTGTTCACCAGGGTCCCCTGGCTCTTCTCTGCCCAGATGCTTTTCTAGATGGTCAGTTCCCAAGGCCCACTAGCTTATGGGGTCCCTTTCCTTTTCTCTCTGTTGAACTTCATGGCTTTYCTGTTGGCTCATTTCTGTCAAGGGTATCCCTGAATGGCAGCACAGCCATCCAGCCTGCCAACCARTTCCATCTATGAATTTACTGAACTGCTGTAACACAGTGCTGGTCCCAGTATCAGCACTGGAGCTGGCTAGTGACTGACTTCAAGCTGCTGCTCACATCTCTTTCGAGCCCAGTGCTTCACCAGCTTTCAATTCACCTCACTGTCTCATTTATTTAACCCTCACTTCACCAGGTTGTCTGTGAGGAGGTTAAAAAGAGACAATGTCAGAAGTCTTACTAAGACAAACCGCATCCATTGCTCTCCCCTCATCCACCAAGGTTTCCCTCTCATCACAGAAGGCTATCAGGTTGGTCAGACACAATTTCCCTTCGATAAATCTGCGCTGACTGCTGCTGATCACCTGTCTTTCAAGTGTCTGGAAACAGATTCCAGGATTAGCTGCTCCATCACCTTTCCAGGGATCAAGGCCTGCCGGTAGTTGCTTGGATTCTTCTTGCCCTTCTTGTCACAGGAGTGACATTTGCTCTCTWCCAGGGCTCAGGAATGCCCCCTCGACCACCATGACCTTTCCGAGATAATTAAGAGCGGCCTTGCAGAGACATCTTTGGTGCATCCCATGAGGGCCCATGGAGTTGTGTCTCAACAGTTCCTTTATTTATTCCCTAAACTACACCAAGTAGCTCCTAAACTACACTAAACTTCCTTGTTCCAGACCTCTCAAGAAATATGAAAAAAAAAAATGAGGTGAAGACATTGATACYTTGGCCTTTCTGTGTGTCCTTTGTTAGGTGGGCCCGGTCCCATTTGGCAGCAGGTCCCCATTCCCCCAGAATTTCCCCAGCATCTGGTGTGCCCTGTGCTACAGCAAAGCACGGCCCAGCGTGCCAGGGCACAGYGCTTATTCCAGCTACCTATGAGCACTACTTATGGAAATAAACAGGACACGACAGAAGCCAGGGCTGGGCTCTGCACTGCCTTCTGCACCTCGGGATTTCAAGCAGCGTGTGCAGAAGTGCACCAGGAGCTGCAGAGGCTGACTTTGAAAGTCCAGCTGCGAATTTAAAGKGATATGAGCTCCAGCTTAATGAAACTGTATTTTCTCCTTTATGACAGATACTTTACCTTTCTCTTTGTCTGCCCTGTTGCTTGCCCTAAACTCAGCTTGCTCGGATGGGATGTATCCTCAGCCAGTCAGTCATTCCCTCAGGCAGGGTGAGCTTCTGTTGCTCCATTTTTTGGCAAAATCCACAGCACAGATTTCTAAATGTCTTGTATTTATTTCATTGCATTTTTTTTGTGCCTGTGCACGAAACCTTATGTTTGGTGAGTAAACAGTGGGTAAACATTTTTCATAGAGACTTTTTTTTTTTTAATAAACAGAGTAATTTTCTCGAATAGTTCCTTTCTTACTCTGCTTCATAATATTCAGAGGAAATAGATGGTCTGTTTCAACATCAGGGAACTGGAGGGATAAGAATAGAGACAGCAGTGTGGAAGCAATGGGTCCCTCTTCTGCCCATATGGTTCAGGTTTGCATTTTGGCTGGCACGATAATGTGATTGCTGGCAGATCGAATGTTTAGTCTCCAGAGCAAATAGCAGCCAATGAGTTGGGGTGTAATGTACATGTGGAGATGTTCATAATATTCCACACAGGCTGAACCTACAGCAGGAGCGAATTCAGCTGCAGTGAAAACAGAGATGCTGCATGAATCCTTCTGTCAGCACAGCAATGGCATTTCCAGGCTTTTGCATTTGGGAAGAGGAGGAATGTGCCTCTGGGGATGGAGAACGCCACCCGTCTCGGATTCTCCTGTGGCAGGAATTTCTGACTTGCCACATAGAAGGTGATGTATTCTGATGAGCCTGAAAGTTACATTTCATCACTGCTTTATCACCCGATGAATCATTACACCAGATGAATGTTAATTGTAGCTAAACAAATGGGCATGTCCTCTCTACCCCCAGACAGCTGCTGCTGCTGTAAGACATTAGGCAGAGGGTGCAAAGTGCTTCTGGATGGAAGGGAAGTGCTATCCATGCCTCTGGAGCTGCATTATCTGTGCTGTAATGAAATGCCAGGTGTAGAAGGGTGTTTGGATAGGAGCGATCTCCATTCGCTCTGTGGTTTGCATTGCTCTGGGGACACACACAGTGCAAAGTTTCCTTAAGTGGTTGCACGCAGGCGGGAAGGTCTGCATGGGAGCAGAGCTGGTTCAGTCACACACCATTGCGCTGATGGCCCTGGGGTTGAGAGGGTGCCTGGCATTGGTGGAGAAGGTGCCACTGGAATGGTGGGWGAGGCTGCTGAACCTGGGCACCAGGCAGAGTAGTGTCAGCAACGGTCCTTAGCTGAAGGGTTCTGTGTCCATACAAAACAGGGCAGTCTGGGGTGTTTTCTTCCAGCAGTCRCCCCTCTTGGCTGGTCTAGTGACAAATATTCGGCATCTAAGCCACTGAGGCCTGGGTTTGCTGACAATTAATTGAATTCTCTTGCTGCTGTTACAGGAACTAAAGCAAAGTGTATTGGGGTGCCCCGTTTCACCCACTTCCAGTTTCTCCTCAATGGGAGACACCTGGTAGGCAGTAACTCGCAAAAATGATATTTCCATGCCATTCTCAATTCTCTGCCATAAGACAATCTGTTTTGAGGAATTCAGTTGCATGGCAAAAGAGGGAGTTAATCAAATAACCAGATGGGGAGCTAAGATCTCAGACCTGTTCTTCCTGCAGGACATTTTAATATTTGTGAAATTGCATGGCTGCAACAGAAGGAGACAAATCAGAAAAGGAAAGAAAGTGCTAAAAGCTAGGGGTGGTTGTGGGTAAAATTTAGCCACCTGAAAGTTATATACAAGCATTTTGGTGTGCAAGAGCAATCATCTGTGGCTGGCTTCAAAATATAAAATCCAAGCACGCATTCTGTAGGGTTGAAAGAGTGCTCTGCCCCTGACAGAGGCACCTTGCCATCAGTGCAATTCCGATGGCAGCCAAGGCGCAACACACGGTGTGTCATTCTCTCCGTGCGGGGCTCTCTCCACAGGATTCCCCACCTGGAACAGTTTCCTGGAGACTCTGGTTGTGCCATGGGGAGCTGTTCGCTGCCTTGGAGGCTTTCCTTCCCCCGGCTTGGCTTGTCTGGCAGGTATCTCCTCAGCTCAGCTGCTGATGGCAAGTGAGAGGAGGGGAGCGAGGAGATCCTCACAGACAGTTCAAACGCAGACTAGGAGGCATGTGTTGAAATGTCGTCAAAGTAGCAGGAATTCATTTTATTGAGGAATACATATAATAAAGATAGAACAAAGGGACTGAAACGGTGAACAGATGGGCGGGTGTTCTTCAGTGGCTCAGGAGCTGTGTGAACATGCTGGTTTATGCCCTCCCCCTCTTTCTGCCTTTTTTTTTTTTCCCTTGGTTTGGTTTGCTTTAGTTTTGATGCATCAGGGTAGGATGTGAGATGATATGCCAGTATATGTCAGAAACTTGGGGAAAATAAAACCCCTTTTTCTGACATCAAACTACTGCTATCAATAGGAACAGCAACTGTTCAAAATTTGTTTCAGAGCTGCCAAGAAGTGAACATTCATGGGAGAGAGAGAAAGAGAGAGAGAGAAGGGAAAAAAATATTTTTCCCTGCTGTTTGCAAGGTGGACACAAATGCAAGCGGTAGGAGGCTGACAACTTGACACATGTCTAATAAATCTAAAGCATGGAAAAAAAGTCAACAATTCACTGTACAAGAAAGCATTACAGGGATAAAAAAGTACAATCCAACAAACCTCTCACTTAAAAATATGTTTATTCCCAAATCAGTGAGGAACGTGTATATTAGAGCCTCAATTTCTCTTCTTCTCCCCTCCGGATGGTCCTTTTTCTGAATCTCCTTTTTTTTTTTTTTTTAAACCAGGGGCATATTAAGTCCTGTGCTGTGGAGGCTAAGGTTTGCTCATTATAAATGAACAAGGTGCAAAAGCCGAGTCCAGCGAGCAGATGTTGGGAGCTCAGCGTGCTGGTGACAAAGGGCTAGAGTGCAAGAAGCTTCCATCGCACGTCTGTTCTTCAGCACGGAGCAGGCAAGGTTTTAATTTGACAAGTTGGTTGGATGCAGGGAATTCACAGATCTCGGTGAAAGCCAAACAGATTTGGCCACCTACTGCATGGCCACATTCAGCTGAAAGGGTAGCAGTTGTGGAAATGTCTCCTGCTCCAGCCGCCAGACACCACGCACACCACGGGGAGCCTCGAGGAGGCTTGTTTACCACAGGCGGCAAATTCCTTTAAAAGGGAAGAAGTGGGGAAAAAAGAACTGTGAGAGGAAAAAAAAAAAATCATGCTTCTGTTATCAAAATAATTAAGCATTTTTACTCCAGGTTGCTGGTTGTTTATTTTTTAAAGCTCTTCATCCTCGTGTTTTTTAATAGTTGGTATGTTATGAAATGCAAGAATGAAAATGAATGCCAAAACTAATGGAAATTTTCCTACAAGCTTCATGTAAACAGAAACATCAGCATTAAAGTTATGAATCTTAATTTGTGCCACTGAGCTAAAATTTGTATCTTACTGCATTAAAGGAATATAGACATACAGCACTGTGTAGTGTCTATGTGCAATACAGAAAACTGACATGGTCTCTCCAATTTATGGGGAAATTGACATAATTTTGAAAAAAAAAAAAAAAGAAAAAAGAAAAACCACTTGTGAACTGGATTTTGCATAATGGGATTAATTTGGTTGACTGTCACATCAACTGTGCTGCAGAATGCAAGTTAATCACAACATCGGTCTGATTTAAAAGAAGAACGAAAGAAAGAAAAGGAAAAGGAAAAGGAAAAGGAAAAAAGAAAGAAGAAAAAGAAAGGTATTTTCTTCCTCTCCTCAATTACTGTTTCATTTTAAGATGTCCTTTTTTCTTTCTTCCTTTCCCATGGTAGCTCTGGCAAACAAGGCTGATATATTTGCAATGGCCACCAGAATAGTCTTTTCTTCCCTCCCCTATGTGCTCTTCACAGTAAAGGAGGGGAAAAAATGTCAATAGCTTTTAAAATCCATGCAAAACTGCTTTCATGGCATGGCACAACTGTATATGTTTGACCAACACTTACGATGATCAACAGAGCTGCAGCAAAAATGTTAAATATTTGGTCATATGGACCTCACTCACTGCCTTTTCTTCCACTTACCACCCTCCCTGCAAAAGCCACACTCAGCATTAGGCTCTCCACTGAGCCAGCCCCACCAAAACCCTTTTCCTGCCTCCATGCCCACTCATGGCAGTAGCAGCCCCACTCCTCTGGCAGCTCTGCGTAAGTTCAGAGAGAAAAGTGAGTCTATGTCGATTATTTTGTGGCCAATTTCTGTCTGTCTTTACAGAGGTTTGGGATGAAGGAATTAAATCAACCTTCTTACAGGCTCTCACATTGTATTCTTGGCAAAGGTACTGAAAACAGAGACAGCACATGTACATGACACATCACTTAAGTCCTCTGGTTTCTATGGTTGCAGTAGATTTTGCTTTCAGGGGGCATCCTAGGAAGGAGATAATGCCGCGCAGCGCTTTGGGCACGGTGTGGTTGAAGAATTAGCTCTGGGAATTGATCGTACCGTGATAGCAGTGACAGAGAACAAGGAATCGGGGCTGCTGGGATGTCAGAGCAACTTGCRCTTCCAGGGGACAGTGTCGTGTCAGCGATTCCTGAAGGCCCTCGCTCCACACTGCAGCCAGACTGCTCCTTCATCCCTGCCTCCCTCGCAACCGGCACGCTCTTCCATCCAGCGCAGCGCGCTGACTAGGTTAAACAATTACACTACACTAATTGGCCTGTGTCGGTCCTGATGAGAAAGTAAACAAATACTGCAGAGAAAAGCTGAGACAAATTGTATCTAATTAAATTGATGAAAAAAAAAAGTGACAATATTTTTCCCCAGAAAAAAAATAAAAGGACAACTTGTAGCATGACAAATATCGCGTGCTTGCAGCCATGTACCCCACCTGCTGAACTTCACACCTTCACTTGGATRTGGCTGTGCCAGCAGGGGAGAAGAGAAGCACCCCGTAGTCTCTCTTTAGTGACTGCTGGGATGCCTCACAGGTCAGGTGTTGCCGTTTGTGTGCAGGGACAAGGTTGGCTGCTGCCATTAAGCCATTCCACCACCCCTGCTTGTGTGCATGCCTGTGTGTGTGTGTGTGTGTGTGTGTGTGTGTGTTCAGACCAGGGTGGGTGACAGCAACACCTCAATCCATGACAGGGAATGCTCCTTTCCCTCTTTGCTCGCAGGCTAATTTGCTCACTCGTGGGGCTTGAGCCTCCCCTGGCTTCTTTCAACCGATCAAATTCCCTTTCTTTCACCATCTTGGCTGATGCTGGAGGTAGAAGCCCCTGACCCCAGGGATTAAGGTGCCACATCTTAGRGGAGAGAACAATGCTCTTTATCTATAAGCAGCATCCACTTCCGTTCTTCTGCAAATCACAGCAACCCCTGTACATTACCCTGCCATGAAAGTCTGAGAAGACACAGGTGAGTAGGTGGGAACACTCTAGATATAGATAAAAATTGTCTTTTCATTGATCAGAAGAGAAAAAGCCAGGATAAATACCATACAGTCTAAGGCTCTGCTGCCTCCTCTCTTGCTATCCTCCATGCCAATGGCTTCAGGAAACTTAAAAACACAAAAAGTTGCTAATCCCATATTCATGTCAAGCCAGAGCAGAAACAGGGAAGAGTTACAGGAGACATGAACTGTGCCTCCATGCACTCCTATTAAAATCAAKACAGAAAACTTTTTAAATTACTTTGTTTTGGTCAGTTGGTAAATATGAGAACACATTCTTGATTCACCTGGGAAAGGACTATTTAAGCTTGATTACCTGGTAGGATATTAATAAATAGGTAATCTCTATTTTGGGGGTCATGAACACCTGATGTGAAAATCAGAAAGCTGGGGCCCCTAAAATCTCCTTTCTCTGAATATCAGGCAAACCAGTGAAAAGGCACTGAGTGCAAGATCCAGCCTGCCACAGAAGTAGTTGCAATAGTGGTAGCTAYGTATGTAGTACACAGCTGAGCATCTCCATCCTAATCCTCTGTTTCGAGTGGCTCAGAGCTTTCCAGATGCTTTAGTTATCAGGATAAAATGTTCCAGGCCTGTTCTCTGGCAAAATGAATATTTTTAATAGCTCAAGATAAAAGTGGTTCCGTTATTCTTGAGTGGGAGAGAAGTCAAAGAATCAAGGAAACAGATTTTTTTTAATGATTTTTTTTTCCTAATAGTTCATCTGCTAAGATCTCTGAGGGACCAGATTTGAAGACTGGCATGAAGCAGYCCTTGCTGAGAGAGCCACTAGAGATTAGAACACATTGCAACTATTGACCAGTGTGTTACAGGGAAATTTCTCTGTGATCCAAAAAAGGGTTATGAGTCCTTGGAAATTATCCAGCGGACTTAGGCAGCTTATTTAGGAAAGCTGATCCTCCCACTCTCCCCTCACACATACACAGTTTCTTCTAGTAATATTAGGAGCAAACATATTCCTTGTTCGTGACTAATTTAGCTATACAGAGATCCCAGCAGAAATTAGCAAGATGAACTAGACGACCACTTGAGATCCCCTCTAGCCTAATTTTCCTATTGTCTAGTCTAAATGCACATCTGATTCATACCCTAAGTCCCATATAAACTTTACATCACTTACRTAAATCTGTTTTTCGAAGTCCACTGATGAGCCATAGCACATAACAATATTACAGAATTAAGTTTGGTGTTTTCCCCTGTGGTCTTTCAGGTYGGTGCATGCTGAGCAGCCCACACTGTGCAACACGTGCATGTTTTGTGTGTTGAAACTGCAGTGAATTTGGGGTGTGGTGTAACGCATTAATACTTACACAGCCTGTAGAAGACAGGAGGGAAGCACTGTGCCCTGTGACGGCTGTGAATTGCCCTCCCCATAAAGGACGTGTTCATACTTTGTTCTGCAAGGCAGACATGGGAACTGGAGGAAGTGATGCTCTTCCAGGCAGAAGGTGTATTCTGCATGGAAAATTGGTCAGCGGTGAAGATGATCCAGTTACCCACGCCACAGAGAGGAGCAAGCCAAAATAAAGCTGGTGCCTCTGGCTCTGGTGTCCCTACTGGAGCTACACCACCTCTGTGAACAATAATCAATCACAGTGGAAATGCATGTGGCTTTAAGAGTGCAGTTGTGAGGGTTTCACACTAGTTCAGACAACCTGGGTGGTAATTAGTGCTCTTCATGCTTAGGTTCATATTGAACCTTCTCCAACTGAAATCAGAGGAATTTTGCACCAAATTCAACAGCGGCCTTAGCAGTCCAGGTCAATTGAAAATGTACCATAATAGTGATATACACATCATAACAGAAAAAGMAGGGAAAAAATTAAAAACAGTGGAAAATATGACACTAGAGTGTCCATTTTAAAGGTGAGTAGCTGAGTCAGAGAGAGATGAGAGCCTGAATTTCCAAARGCAGGCAGGCAGGCAGGTAACTGAGGAGTGAGTACATGCCCAAACTGGACAGGAAGTCAATAACAGGGCTTAACTTTGATCTCCTGACTTGCAATCATCTTATGATGCAACTATAAAACCAAGCTTTCCCCAGGGGTTCTCAGGAGAGGTGAGTTATTTCTGCCCCTTAGCAGACACTTGTGCAGTTCACCTGGCTGGACATGGGAGAGCATCAGTGCCTGCAGTACCCCCCAGCCCATGGGATGGGGCAAGGAGGGTGCTGCGGAAGCGCTGCATCCCAGATTCACTTTGTGGGGAGGTTGGACGACTTCTGTGCGAATAACTGACTGACTTGTTGCTAGGGAACAGTTGGGAGGCATGCTTTTGATCTCCCATATGCTTACTACTAATAAATAAACAAATAACAATAATTACAACAAACCCCAAGCCTGTTGTATCTCCAAGATTAATTAATGATGAAATACAGCTGAAATTCTGTAAAAGAAGGCAGCAAGGTGGGTTAGATTTCATATTTTCCTGCTGTGTATGGAAATGATGGGTGAAATTAACATTTTTTTCCTCCTTAAAATTTACCTTAGCTGGATCAGGTTAGTGGGAGGAGTGGGGGAGTATTCCCTTCACAGACAGAGGATGAGCAGGCAGACAGTAAATCTCCCCATGCCAGTTTTACTCCCATACAGTTTTTCCTGCCTAGTACAGTTAAGTTTTTTAGATACTTTACTTGCATTTCTAATTCAGTTATTCTTCTGAAATTTATTCAAAGGATTTATGCTTATGAAATTATAATATAATGCTGCCTATATGCCAATGAGCTGCAGGCAAAGAAAATAATTTTCTTCAATTTACAGTTATGAGGCTGGAAGAAAATGATGCCTTCTTATCACCTCTTTTTCTTTGTATGCCTCGGTATTTTTTTAAGTCTTCAGAAGGCAGGAGCTGATGATGAATTCTTAAGCAGATCACACTGATAATTGTATTTCAGAACTGTCAACTCTGTGAAGACTGTCCACGGAGGTGTCTCAGTTCACTTGAGCTATTTGTGTCACTGCTTCTCCAGGAACTCAGCCCTCAATAAAACCCAAATCACTGGGGATATTGTTAAGTCTTCTGAAGGGATTATTAGATCGAAGGAAAATTTATGGATGACACTTTGTAACAATTAATCAGGAACTGTTGATGAAGTTAAGTTGGTTCTTTATTCTTGAACTGAAAAAAAAAAAAAATGCAGCCCCTGTACAAATTGTCAAATGGCCTATTTTGTCACTCGGTTTGATTAATGGACTATTTGGAGTCCCCAAAAAGTCCTAGTACAAATAAGAAAGAATCATAAATATTGAATAAGCTCACAGCATGGTTAACCTTGACTATGTTTTGGAACATTCTTGGGGAAAACTTTGCTATTCAGAAAATAAATTGCTAAGGGGATTAAAAAAAAATTAAAAAATTGAGATTTTGGAAAATGTCACTTACCCAACCTTGTCATCCTGATTAGCCTGTCATGATAAATTAGCTTTAGTTAGCTTTGCWATCAGGTCAGAAACTGCTGGTACAGCACCACATTTTGCAAGTGGGGCTACACCTGGTCCGCAAGAGGGGCACAGGATGGCAAGGAAAATCCTCCTGCTCTTGGTGCTTTGTATCTCACACAGTGCTGGGACTGCTAACAGGCTATTATCCTTTTGTACTGTAATTTATGGAAATGGAGCCCAAGGAGTGCTGAGAGCATGGGAGTCATGGTGCCATAAGGTTGTTTCTGAAAGGTTGGCCGAAAGATGTCCGGTGATCTGTGTATATGCAAATGACAAAACCAAAGCTTCGGCTGCAGAGAACACACACACACACACACACATTCATGCGTATTCAGTACACGCAGTTTCCATCTTTTCCTCCTGCTCCTCTGTCTCTCTCTTTGCAACTCGGGTGCCCTCCCTCCCCCAGAGCTCCCCCCCATTGCTTGATGCAGCTGTTTAGTCCTGACAGGTCCAACCAGTCATTTTTGTTAACCTCTGATAGCATCTAGGTCAGCGTGATCCCAAACTGGCTTGCTTTTGTTCTCAGTTAATAAGAAGTACAATGCCATTCGTTTAGGCTGGGATTCCACAAAGCACTTAAACTCCACGTGCTTCACTCCAAGAATGCAAGCAATTCCAGTCTTCTCCGTCAGCAGGGCACTTGGGTGCCTGCTTAAAATTAGGTACATGTGAAACATGCTTGGGCGAAATCAGGCCCTCATTGAGGAGAAATAGTGCCACTTTTCATTTTGTTGATTGGCGCTTTTCTCAGGGTGTGTCATATGCCAGCTCACTACAAACACCTTGCTCAAGACACCTTGCTGTTTTTCTGGGAAGATGCAAAGGCAATGTCCTGACTGGCAGTGATTGTTAAGGATGAGAAGGAAGGTTGGCTGTCAAGAGAATGGAGCCAGGCTCTCCTTGGTGGTACTGAGCAACAGGAGAAATAACAATGGTCATAAACTCAGAAAGACAGGATTTTCAGGGCTGAAAGGGACTTCCAGATATCATATAAATCCAACACTTCGAATGTCTCCATAGGGGGAGACTGCACAACATCCCCACATAGTCTGTTCCAGTGCTCTGCCACCCTCAACATAAAGAAGTTCTTCCTCATGTTGATGTGAAACTTCTTGTATTTTAGTTTATGGCCATTGCTCCTCATCCTGTCACTGGGCACCACTGGCACCGTTCTCTTGGCACCCACCTTTGAGATATTTACACGCATTAATGAGATCCCCTCTTGAGTCTTCTCCAGACTAAACAGGCCCAGCTCYCTCAGTCTCTCTCCTCATAGGAGATACTCCAGACCCAAATCATCCTTGTGGCCTCCACTGGACCGTCTCTGGTAGGAGCTTGTCTTTCTTGTACTGAGGAGTCCATAACTGGTCATAGCACTCCAGATGTGGCCTCCCTACAGCTGAGTAGTGGGGGAGGATCGCTTCCCTTAACCTGCTGGCAGGACTCTTTGCAATGCATTCCAAGATCCCACACAAGGAATCCCTGGCTACAAGGACACATTGCCAGCTCATGCCAGCTTGTTACCTTCTTCTTTACTGTGCAGGTGGCTGTGTACTGGAACAGGTTGCCCAGAGAGGGTGTGGAATGTCCCTCACTGGAGATACTCAAGAACCATCCTGTGCAATGTGGTCTAGGGGACCCTCCTTGAGTGGGGAAGTTAGACCAGAGCAGGAGGTTGGGCTCACTGTGGTCTTTTCTAACCTTACCCATTCTGTGATCCTGAACAGAAGTTGGGTGATAATTCTGATTAAATTCCAGTACTGGTAATTGCACTCTCCCTGAAGGAATTCCTGCTGCTGATTTGCCTGTGAAAGCCACAGTGGTCCCAGACAGAGCCACAAAGTGTTGTCACAACAGGCTGCACAACCAGCTTTGGGGTGGGGCCCTTTCAGGATTTCTTGATGATGTGTTTTKTGTGGGATTTAGATATTTACTAGGTCAGGGAGACTGAACAGACTTTAGCTCAATTGTTGGCATGGTCACAGGCGAGAGAAGAAACACGTGCTTCATTTCTTGAGTCAGCTGAATCTCTGGAACACATCTAGGACCTGAGCCTTCTCTGGAAGATGAATAATACATTCTGTGCCAAACACAGGTACTAAGACTGCTTAGATCATGATCTGTTTGCTCATGTAAGTGTCCAGATGTAAGGCTTTAAATACTTTCAGGCAATAGTAACAGTGGGAAATTGTGAATCAAATTCTGTGCCAACAGGACTCTCAGGCTGCAGAGCAGCCCCACTACTCTTCATGCAAGGGATCKGAGCAAATAAGGTAAGGCACAAGAAAGCACTGCAGCAGTGAGATAGAAAGAAGCTTTCAGGTGTAGTAATTATGATGGCCAGTCAAGAACAGGCTGAGTCCTCCTGCTACATTTATGGTAAGCAGAACAGCTTCAAAAAGGGGTATCCCCGTTTTTAAAAAATTTTTGTGGGTAGGACACTACTAAAAAGTGTGCATTTGAATCACCTTAGAAGATCTGAATTTAAGTCTATTTCCTGATGGTATCTCAGGTAGGTGCTCAGAACACCTCTTTTTCAGGGCTCCCAGACTGGGTCCCCCCAGTACAAGGGAGGAATATCTTGCACACAAATGTCAGCAGCGATAAAAGGTGAACCAGGCACGTAACACCATTGCAGTACCTGATGGTAGATGCGTGTCCTGCACAAGAGGACACATACATGGAAAACTTGTTGCCAGGAGAACCTTACCACTGCTGGAGGGGATGCAGACCTGGTGCCTCCTTGACACTTTCTGCTGAGCAGAGGTTTGGAGATGTCTGAATAGGTTTTTTTTTCATTACCTATCCATGAATGATTGAGTAGATACTGCAAGGAGTCTTTCAACATGTGAATACATAGCAAGGCTTTTCTTTGAAGCTTCTTTGGAGCAGATCAAAATGCTGTGCTTTCTAAAGTAAACTGTTTCTGGCGTCTTTTGTAAAACTGGCAAAGTCCACATTCTCTTCCTATAACCTTTCCAAACAGACATTAAAATAAAATGCTCTTTACTATTAGGTTGGCTTTTTCCTTTGATGACTCTTTGCTCCCAAAAGACAGCTGAAATCCAGGAAACATGAGGAAAGATTCTGCCACTTGAAGGGTGCAGATTTCATTGTTATTGTTTGCCAGTGAAAGAATAACAATGCTTAAGAAAAYGTATATACTAAATAACACTAATTGCATTATAAAGAGCACCAGGCATCCTATAAAAACTTGTTGCCTAAATGGGTCTGTAACAATTTATCAGCAAATGATCTTCATGCAAAAGAGCCAAAGCAATTAGCTGGAGGCTGGCTGAGCTCTGCACTCCTTTCACATGGTGTGTAGCAAAACAGACCACCAAAAAATATCTTGTATATCTCAAAATTCTAGGTCAGTGGTTCAGCTGTTTCACTAGGGTCTTTTCTGTGTTAATTTGTTCTATTTTAGAAAGCATGTTACACATTATTCATTTTTTTAGCTTTTCTTCTTTCACTGTCCCTGCTATAGTTTGGCTACATGGGCCTAAGAGACACCCTGCAGAAGAATTTGCATTAGCCAGAACTGAATCAATAAATAGGTTTCATCTGAAAGTGGATGGGTTTTTATTCTCCAGGTTAAGGCTGACTTTTATTTATTTATATTTTTAAGCTTCTTTGACTAATAGATAAATAAAAACTTAACAATAATAATGAAATAGCATCGACTTATCCTGCCTGTTTTGCTTTTTTTGTGGTTTTAATTTAGTGCTTTCATTTAATATAAAACCCTTGCACCACCATCTGATTTTGAAGATATCAAAAAAAGAGTAAATGGCAGGTATATGGTATTTTCCCTTCTAAGAGGTATCATAATTTTATACACTGGGATAACACCTGTGGATAAAGCCACTCTGAACTCTGGGTAACTGCAGACTGGGAGTATTGTAAAGATGTGACTACAGATTCACTTAYATTTCTTTCCAAGAAATTGTATGTAAGTTATAGTGGCTGCTTTGTGTTTTAATAGGCTGGAACTGWGTTATTCATGGGATGTGGAGTATAACGTTGATTTTGTGTTTCAACTCTTCAATTCCTCTGTAAATGCAGAGAGAGTTGAAAACAATTTGGCTTTTGCTCTTCACAGATGGGAAGATAAGGTCTTTGATCTTAATGCTAGAATTAGTAATCAAATTTTGCTTTCCTGGCTTAATGTGWGAATGAGTTGAAAGATGCTCTTGACTAGGCTAACAAGCCATGTGTAGTGGGTGAATGATGCTTCATGTAGCTCATTCTCGACACATTTATGATATAAAACAAATGTATGAAGGTCTTTTGATCCATGAGCTAAGGCTGCCTGTGTTTACAGAGACAAGACAGGAGTATCTGGAGGTTYTGAAAAGTATCCACATGCATTGCTGTGTCCTTGCCTTTACCCCATTTTTGCTTATCTTTCTGTTTGCTAGCTACAGTGCTTTCTGCTAGAATAGTGCTAAGATTCACTTTGTGTGAGCTTCACTATTACACCTTCCCTGAGTGGAAATGGCACAGTGAAATCTTGTTAGACCTTTGGTGTCTCTGTGTGGGCTTGGGAAATGACAGTGCAGCTCTTAGGGCCATGCAGCTGCACAAAACCTGCTTATGTTGTTTCCTCTTCATCAATGAACGGCACCGAGTGCTTAAGGAAGTCAGCAGTTGTATTTTGCTTGGAATTATATGTGAAGGAGGATCCTCCTTCTTGTCATTTTATTTATCATTAACAGCCATTTTAATTTCTTCCCAGCGGCAATTATACTGATATCACTACATCTAAATCAGAAATGACACTGTAGTGGCTGTATTATGTTGACTGGGCATCACCTAATTTTTAAGTGGCATTCTTGCCCCATCATTGTGATTATATCCCTTTCTAATAAGTAATATAAGAAAAGATCTACATAATAGGAAAACATACATATTAATATATTCCATGACAAACATGTTAGCTTTACATATTAATCATGGTAAATAGAAGTCATGTTTTACATTTTTCCTCTTCAGTACACTGTTCTCTTGACAGCTTGCTTTCCCTCTGGTTCTATTCTTTCCAGTCTTGGTGTACATTCCACTGCCTCTGGTCACCCTGTTAGYTGCACAAGGAGAAGGCAGGTCACATCCATCTGGTTAAAAGGAAAAAACAGGAAAAACACTGTTACTGGATAACGTAATATTGTTGCTCTCCTCATTGCATTCAGGTCTGCACGAAGGGACTTGAATATGTGCAATAAACATATGTGTGTGATAATGAGATTGTTGTTGGAAAGTCATCTTGAAAAGACAAGGAGCAATTAAGCTTGCTTACTTATACAAGTTAGAATGACAAGATGCCAGCACTGGCCCCGCTCATCCATATAATAGGGTTCTCCTTCCCTGCTTAGCTGTATTGGGAGAAGCATTTCCTGTCAAACCTCTGCCTTGACTCCGCCATAAAGCAATCTGCCTTCCTCCCTTTCATACACCATTCATTCTTAACTCGCATCACTGTCCTGATTTCAACTGAGTGCCTGCTAGCAAGCACCTGTATTAGAATAATTTAAGAATTCAATGCAAAGCCTTCATATAACTGAGTATTTATTTGTATTGGTGTACTCTCTCRTCCAATTTTAATTGAATACTTAAAGATGTCAGTGGGGAGATGTGCAGGTTGCTCACAAGTGCTTAATAATGCGATGTGTGGAGTCAACAAATAATGCACCTTTCTTTTGCTATCTTGAAGATTTAGATAGGATATCTTGGATGCTATTGACAAGGAGAGAAGTGTGGAACAATAGGAACATACGATAGTGTTAGATAACAATAGCTATCCTTTGCATCTTGAATTGAATGATGAAGCCATCAATTAGAGAAATAGCCCTCTGAGTATATATCATTGACAAGATGAATACCAGTACATTGCATTTCTGGATGGAGATCTCAGTGATCTGTAATTCAGAAAGGCAGTGAATAGCATATACAGTCAAACTAATTCTATTATTTTGAAAAYCAGAAATACTTTGCCATGTTTCTTTGTATTAGTGGTTTGGGGTTTTTTTTAGCTACAAGACTCTTTCAGATACTGAAGGTATTTGGTCTTYATAACAAATAATGCTTTCTCATTTAGTATTATTTTGCCATTATTCTTCACAGTAGCATATTTAGTGGACATATTCAGGGCTTAAAGGAGTGTGCGGAGCAGATCTTTCTAGCTGCTGTTTGTTCTCTTAATTAATTCTTACATACAGGCATGGGGATCCATTCATACCCTATAAACTCTGTTCAAGCCCCTTTCCACAGCAAGGAGCAGACCTGGCATACACTCCTTAGGTGGCATAGCCTCTATTTTCAACCTAAATT
>NW_026623301.1:2166267-2181144 GCF_030028575.1 Malurus melanocephalus | reverse complement strand
TTTTGTTTTGTTGTTGGGTTTTGTTTTCTTCTTAATAATCATAAATATTGTGTTGATAGCAGAGAAGCAACAGAAGGAAAAGTTAAAGAGACAGAAGCTGCATTATAATAAGTTAGGAATTCTCAGATCCTGCAGTTTCCAGTTAACCAGTTTAATTTCTTTTACTTAACTTTCACAATGAGTAAATATTTCATGGTCAGGGCCAAAATTTAATCTTGGATCTTTACATAGGTACCAAAACATACAGTAGCAGCATTAGAGAATGAAAATGTCTCTGTAGGAGAATAAAGAAAAAAATTGAGGAAAGACTGTAATTAACAGAGTGCTCAACTAACAATAAAATACAATTTAAGGAATGGAAATAAGCATTCATGACCATTATTTTGTTGGTTGAGTTTTTTTTTAACATGGACTCCTTTGTGTAAAATCCGCTTTATGATCTAAATGTTTAGGTCCTCTTCATGTTTGTTTGCTTGTAGGCAGAAGGTCATTATATTAAAAAATGGATGCTACCAGGTATGCCAGTGAATGTTACAGTGAAGAATTTCTAGAGCCTTAGGGGATAAAAAAACAGTCACTGCCTTTCCCAGAAGCATCCAAAAGGACTAATGAARTTTGGTGGATCTCCAAGGTATTGACAATATATGGCCTGATGAGGGTAAGAAAAAGCTCAGGTCTTTCAGGAAAACTGCAAATAAAAGAAACTTCTGTACTTTCTTCCTTCTAAATCTAATCAAATGAAACCACCTACAGGCCACTAAGCTTCTTGAGTGCACTTTGCCCTGGAAATAKTGTTGTATTATCACCCAAAACATAAATAATGCAATATAAGAAAATAGTTGATGTCTTCTTAATGAGCTATTTTTAAGTCACCCTTCACTCCTATCTCTTTTCATAGCCTGATGCAAAGAGCAGCATCCAGTGGTCGAGAGAGTATTTTGAGTGCTGCTAGGAAAGTACAAATGAGAAAACAGGTTTAATTATACTGCTTACTGCATCAAGAGGTCCATGTGGTTTGACCGGCTGTGTTAGGACACCCTGTAATTTGGAGGAATTCTCTGTGCAGTGGCACCATAAATGCACTGCTATCAAAAGGATGGTTAATAATCTAAAGTTGGCTGTTAACATTGCTGGAGCTGGTGTCTATAATTTCAACGAGTGACCTGAATGACTCTGCAATGAAAGACTGAAATGTCACTCTCCTCCTTTACTTTGTTTGCCTTGAGCAAAGACTGCTCCAGATTGTGTACAACCACCGAGGTCCGAATGATGAAAGGGCAGTGCGTAAGCGTGATTTCGAGGCTCAGCTAAATCTCCCTGCTCTGGCAGAATGGTAGGGAACATGAGGAAGAGAGCACAGGTGAAAAATAAGACGATCTCCTCTGGAGCAGCTTCCAGTGTGGCTATCTTTTCYCATCTCTGAGCAAGTAAAAGTGAGCCTGGCTATAGGGACCTGGCTCTCTTTTGCTCTATTAGCTGCCAGCCACAAGTAAATCAGACCTGATGCCTGTAGCTAAAGGCAAAGCAAATGGTTTCCATTACCCAGGTATTTATTTTGCACTTGTTGCTGTGACATCTGTGTAATAACAGTTACGTATGACAAAAGGTAGTCTGACCTGACTTTGAGTATTTCATTGCTTCTTCTCATTGTGCTGAGTGAGCAAGCAAGAAGAGGACTCATATTCTTCATGGGAGGTAGAATTGTAGAATCATTTAGGTCGGAAAAGACCTCTAAGATCATCAAGGTGCCACAGACCATCCAGCTGAGACACCTGCGGAGTGGCAAGTGCATTCCTTTGCTGTCAGGAATCTTAAACTCTTGTTTCCAATGTGCCTCATTGGTACAGCTCAGATGCAGTAAAGGAGTAAAATACTATCAGTAAATTTCAGAAAGTTCAGTATTTGCATTTCATTTGGAAACCTATGACATTTTGGCATATTTTCACTGGAAGGCCAGAGCAAGGCTGATTGAAGATCAGTGTTGACATTAAAATATACAAGGTGTGGAGGGCTGGTGTGCTTCAGAGCAAAGCCAGCCTGCCAGGCACAGAACCAGGGCAGCCCTGGGACAGAGAATTGGACTGTTACTGTTGGTGGTTGTTTTAAATACAGCATTGAACAAAGAGATTAAGTCACCCACAACACTGTGAAACTATCTTCTTGKAGTGACACAGGTTCTTAGAGCAAATACACTTGTTTTCAGACCTTCATTCATATTGTCTGATGTACAGGTGTCAGAACTGGGGGTTGTTCAATCTTTCCACTTACTGTGTGGTAGATGGGGAAGCACTGGAACAGCACCATTTTCTGTATTCTCTCTGGTACAGCATGGCTAGTCTTCAAGGACCAATAAACTTCCCCACCATCTGGATAAGAATGGATGTCAGTTGTACTCTGGAAAAATTATGCTGAGAAGCTCCAACAAAATCTAAGCCTGAATGACCATTCCCCTCCAGCCATCATGAAGGCACTATCAACATCTTATTTACTGAAAATGTTAGAGAGGTACTACTGCCATTTATATGTTACTGGTAAAGTTCTGACTCTATTTCTGGAAGCAAAGAAATAATTGCTTTCACCTTCCCACCTTGCATTGTCTGTAATTAGTGGAAAATGTGACATAATGCCAGGAAGARGGAAGAAAATAATCTAGAAAGCAAGCACACTGGCATTAGTGCTCACTGCAGTATATTTGTGAGGCACTTCTGTTAGATTTAGGACTTTATCTGATTTTCATGGGGTGGAAAAAAAGTCTGTTGCTACTTGTGGAACTCATCTGAGGTGAAGCACAGACTTTGGCTTTCCTCCAGTCACCTGAAYACACCACTCTCAACATCCCTCAACACTTTTTGCCCCTGCTAGATACAACCCTCATTTCTACAGCATCTTTTATCTACAGCCCATCACCCATCTTACAGGATCCTAGTTCATACCATGTGATCCACTGCTGAAATGTTTTGTACTGCTACAATTTCAAGTTCATGGAAAAGCAGGAATATTTGTTTCTTTCCTCTTCATACCAGGATGTGTGTTTTCTGACTGCTGAACATGGCAGCTTTTTACAAGCAAGAAAGGAAGAAATATAAAAGCAGTTGCCTCATCAGATTAACAGAATGAAAGACACTGCAAATTAAATTACATAGGTGGAAAAAGACTTTGGTGAGTTGGTTTGGGCTTTTTCCCCCATGTAGCTAGAAAAGATCTTGCACATTGAAAAGAAAAAGTACGCCTGTTTCTGTGGTAAAATGTAAATTGTATATATTTGCCATAAATCTACTCAAATTTTGTTGCAGAGCATATAGGTAAAACTGTGTCCTTTTATAGGTTTACACATATTACAACATAACTTGACCAACCCCTCCAGAAAAGGGAGCGAAAAGCTTGAAACATTTCCAGCAGTCTTCCTCTCTAGTATTACCTCACCCTTTATTTTTTGTTGGGAGTAGGGAGGGAGGGAGAGAAAGAGGGAGAAGGAGAAATTAGCTATCAAGTGAGTCAGAAGTGACTGTGACTTACAGGAGTGAGGGGRAAAGCTGGTTTTTGAACTAGGATGGACAATGATCTGCCCCTCACAGTCTCATTCATTTAGAGAAGAATACCTGGGAACCAGAGGGCTTCTTTTTTATCAGTTCCTCTGGAGCAAGGTTTGCTTTGGCACCACCCATCAGCCGAGAGGTCAGAACTCACAAAGCTGCTGTCATTGCCACCACAGCTCTTACAACATCGTTGACTGCAAACACTGAACTGATTTCTCAAGACTTYGGGAGTTATCTGGAAGCCCTGGGAAATTTCACTACAACTTGAGGTTAGGCAGGTCTGTGTTAGAACTGCTTTTTCCAGCAGCATGAACACACACACAGTAATAAGAGCCAGGTTTTCCTCAGAGACTGTTTTTACACTGTTTCAAGAGCGTTATTCTTGTTCCTCATTTACATTCCCAGGAGAGGAAACCGACTCAATATCTCTCTTATTTGTAGGCACTTGTGATAGCAGATTGAGGTTTCCCAGCTCAGTAAGAAGTCAAATGATCCAGTAACTGACTCTGCATCTCGATTACTGAGGATACAGGAAAAAGTAATGTATTTCATCCACTTTCATCTGGCTACTCTTGCCACACCCTATGCAGGGAGGAAAGGTACACCATGCTGCCTGTATGCAGGGGTTATTTTTAAAGTAACACAACTCAAGGGGAACTTCTCATTAGGGCTTCAATGAGGGATTACACATAGGTGTCAAGGGGCAAATAAGCCAGGCGTTTTCAGCATTATTCTTGTTTAATGTTATGAAATGGCTTCCAAAACTCTGGATGCAAATAAAACTTTCCAATAGGCTGCCAGGAACAGTCGTGCCAATAATGCCATGCCAATGTGAATGAAGTCGGAGTGTTTTTCTTTGTAGCAATCAGACATGCCACACAATGCATTTCTGWGAAGTTCTCTTTCTTGGGTGGTTGAAATCACTTGGCTGGCAGCCTCGTGCCTCCCAGCTCACCTGAGGCATGCTGTAATCAGCCACAACTGCGCTGCATGTCATGTCTTACTGCTTCCAGAAAATATACAAATTTCCTTTCCTTCTATTCCCTTTGTGAATGAGTCCCTTAGGGGTATGGTTTTAAGACAGCGCACAAGAAGCCTTTGCACAGATCCTTGTAACGCATAATGAGATTTGTGTGCCTCCCTACTTTCTCTGAAAATGAACCCTAGAACAGCAGAAGTGACTTGGTCTGGCACTCGCTTGGTCCTTTTGACCTCCCTCTTGTGACAGAAGAGAAAGACTTCCCTCTCCTTCTCTTACAGAAAGCCTGGAAGGTAGGTTTTTATGATGTGCTGTCTGGTCTCAAAGTAAACAGAGACATTTCTTGAGGKTTTTAGAGTCATCAGCTCCAGTTCTGAAGAAAGATTTGGTTTGTTCAGCACTTCGTGGGATAAACTTGCCTTAAGAGTACAGGTGCAATGAGTCAGCATGTCCTATGACAGAAGGCTTGAATGCAGGGCTTTTGCTTTAAAATGGTACCAGAAAACCCTGTAAGTCCTGGAGAGCTAACTGCTTATGATAAGTAGAAAAGTCTCACCTGTAGAATAGGTGCCARGAGCTCATGCTCTTTCCAAGTCTTTTTTTTTGTTATTACAGCCTCCTGCATTATTCAGTGAGGTGGCTCAGTGAAAATTCCCCTACGAAGAGTCATGTAAGCTTCTTGTACATAGCCCATTTTTAATGTTGTTTGTAAGACCTACAAAAAAAGCCAGAGAAAGAACATGTTATAAACCACCACCAAAACCTCTGGGCTGTTATGGATTGTGGGAAGGTTTCTTGCAGTCTGTCAGGATCCATGCTGAGTGCCTAGGGAGCTGAAAACTGCTCTTGTCCTATGATAAGGGCTTTACATGAAGCAGGCTCTGCTGGAGGCACAGCAACTTACAGCTTGTGTTGAACCAGCACTGCCAAAATGCCCCTTATATCCAGCATCAATTGAAATTATCTCAAAACCCCTCCTGCCCTATAATCTAAGTAAAGAATTGAGTTTAAGAGGGGGAAATATACATTGGAAAGTATAACTGAGATCAAGGTATTGTGTGCCTAGGCCATGTACACAGACTTCTGAGATTCAGCAGGCTGTACTTCACAGTTTCTTGGGTTTTGCCTTGGGCCTGGTTGAGATACACTTTTGCACTAGTGGAACACAGAAAGTGCAGTAAGAGTTTACCCCCTCTGACATTACCATTTCATCTGGCCTAATAAGATCCAGCTTTTATTTATGTGTGTATCTGCGCCTGTGAGAGGCAGGAAGAACACACCAGCTGGGGAGGAAAAAGGAAAAAGAAAAAAGRAAATATTGCCGGGTACCTACCCAARGAGTTAATGCATTGGGGCATATGTGAAGGAGTTAAAACACTATGCAGGTACAGATCCTGTGGCAATTACAAATGTTATTGAAATAAAAACCAGAAACAGGAAGCCAAAAAACAGGTCCCTAAGGCAGGCATCTGTCTTAAATGATATCATTTGTCAAGTTTCCAGCATTTTGTGGTTGTGAACACAAAAAGAAGTTCTGTGTTACACTAAGGACATTACATACTCATTAGCTGGAATGTTCCTGAAGTACATAATACAGGATTTTCATTTAATAAGAAGCAGCTACTTGCAACTGTGTTGCACATAAAATAAATTCTGGGCACGCTAATTGCCATTCAAGGACGTTTTACCTAATTTTTGACAGGTTTTTCTTCCCCTCCCCCCTTAGATTACACTGTAGAGATTGTAACCAGAATGTATTACTAAAGTTTTAAAATCTTTGGAGAATATTTTCTTATTCCTGAAAACTGAATTTCTTCAATTGTGAATTATGAAGGTTTTAATGCAGATATCAAAGACAAAAAAAAAGGAAAAAAAAAAACCCCTCAAGTTATCTACAGGATTATTGCAGCAAGGAGTGGAGGAGTAAGAAAGCAAAACACATACACATAAATATACATGTGTGTCTCTTGGCACACTAACCCTCCAAGTCATCCCCCCCTCCCCAAAGAAGAACATACYGAGCTTTAATTGATCAGTTTAGTTCCTCTATCTGAACACTATTAGTGCATTAGTTTTAACTAATATATAAGCTTCCCCCTCACTGCCCTGCCAATGACCTTAAGCTTCACATGGTAGGAAAGCCACTTGCTGTAGAATAGAAAAGTAATTTATCCACCATGATTGTTCAGCCCTGGCCCCTCTGTAAAACAGCAACTGACAATTGTGCTGTGTTATGGATGGTACGTTTGTGGTGTGTATAATAGTGTGCAGAGCATCAAACTCACTTCCCTGAACACTGCCGGCAGGATTTGAAAAGTGATTGTAGAAAGAAGCGACCACTTGSTGAGCGATGTCCCTCCATTTCCAAATCTTTTTTTTTCCCTCCAAGTAAGTCCCCCAATTTTTTTTTTTTTTAAGAAATGTAAGTGTTGTTTTCTCAGCTTAAGTAAGAGCAGTATGTAGATTTCCATTCATAAAAGTATGTCATAATAATAACAATGAAAAAAAGGTTACATTGCTTTTATTTTACCTGGGATTTCCCTGCTTCTTTYCACATTTCAGGATTTAGCATATTCCCTCAAAACATAATAAATTTCTATTCTGTAGCTTAAGGGATCCATCAGTTAAAATGTTAGTCTTTCATCTTTATTACCCTCCCATTAAAATGAAAGAAACCGGGACACACTTCAGTTTAGAAGAAGCAATTTAGTTGGTAATGTCCTTACTACTCAAGTCTTTACAAAGAGAGAAAGTGCATTATTGCTTATATTTCACACATCTATCTGCATAAGAAGCAACTAAAGCTTTCAGACACATACGATATTAAATTTAATAATATTCTTTGATTAGATTATTTTATTACAACATTTTTCCATTACCAGTCATTTCCCGTACACATTTACATTTATAAAAGCTGCAGGTTTTTCTTTGTTTGTATGTGTTTATATGTATTCATAAAGCAAGGAAAAGATTTTCTGGTTTGCTACAGCTGTTAGATTTGAAAAGAACAGATTAATAACTAGCCACCACGTAGGACTAGGTTTCCTTGTACACTGCACCAGTAACCCTTTGCTATAATGAGGACACAAAGAGGCTCACATCAGGCTGCTCCTCTTCTTCATAACTCAAAAGCGTCACAGTGGCAATAGCCTCTAGTGCTATTTGTCTTTAGTGCAGTTGTGACACTTCGGCATGATCCATAATTTGGCAGCTATTTACCGTGACATTTCCCTTCAGTGCAGCCATAACATTCAGTGAAGCCATTATTTGGTTCCATTTACCATATAAATTGTATTGTCGTGCATGCATGCTAGCAGCTACATTAGGTACCTGAAAATGAGTAAATCTTGTAAAATAGATACTAACAGCTATTCAGCAGAGAAATTTCGTTACTCCTCAGACAGAAGTAGGAATATATATAATATCTGCAAACTTTTCCTTGAGAGATTTTAATTATCTGTATTTACATGACACAGCAGTTATTCATATCCGCTTATTAAATGTACACGTTATGTGTATATACATTACACATATTTGCACGTGTACAAACATATAGCAAACTATTGCTTGGTAGAAACCCAACTTAATTCGAAAAGGTATTAGTAGAATCCAGCATAGCAATTAAGTAGGAAGCATATCTGTAAAATGTGCTGAGGGTTGCAAGCCAGGAGAGAGTGAGTGAGTACGTGTGTGTCCATGTGCGCGTGCGTATGCACACATGTGACAGACTCAGGAAAAAAGCCAGCTCTTCATCTAGTTCTTTGTTGTTTTTCCATGGAAGCATATGTGTGTAGGGAAGGGAAATTCGGTTATTAGCCTCAGCAAACAATGCCAGATTCCTCTGCAGCAAATTCATTTAGAAAGGTAAAATTAGGATGTAGTGCTAGCAACCACATCTCAACGAGCTGCTATTATTAATAGTATTATTATTTAAATCCCTGCTCTCTACATATAGTATACTTAGTACTTCCAAGGCAAATGTATTATTATTTTTAATCATTTAAGTCCCCACTGTGCACACAGCTTTTAATACACCTTTTTTGCAAGCATATTAAGTGTATTGTTATTAATCCCTTGCTGTGACTCTACAGTATTTCTTTTCCTTGTATGTTCAATGTCCTATCATCATTTAAACCTCTCAGTGTGTGCATGCCATATACATTTTCCTAGCCATCTAATATTTAAACATTATTTAAATCCATCATAGCTTACTTATTCAAAGTCAGCCCTGCTCCCAGAACTGTAAGTTTGCAGAATAYACTTTTAAATAAAGAGAAGTTGGGGTTTTTTTGCCCTTGCTGCAAGCCAAAATTTATTATGAAATTCATCAAAAAGGCCTTATCTGCATGTTTAAGAAATACTTTTCACCCTCTATTGATAATACTCCCTTTTCAGCAATTTAAAGGATAAAAGTTGTGTTTCAAGACAAAGCAAAAAAACTACTTCTTAATTCCCTATTTATTCATGGAAGAGTTATCATGTTGATCCTGAGCTACCTCTTCAGCTTAACACAGACATTTGATGAAAAGAACAAGCCCAATGACCATAGCCTAACCTAAAGACCAAAATCGCTATAAAATTTGTACACTGGCTATCTAAGTTCTGCATATAACAAATGTAAACCTTTTATTAATGCTTTGATCAGTATGAAAGTGCTAAACAACAATCTGGAGCCAAAATTTAAATGAACAGCATGTTATATCTGAATATAATGTGTGAAACTTCCAAAGGTTCTTCTCTTCCCCTATTTTGATCAGTGAAGAAGCCTGGGCAGTTGTATTAAGCAATGTTATATATGAAGTAACATATTAAAAACAAAGTAGAATGTATATCCAAACTGAATCCTCTTACAAGAAGCATTTTTATGACAAAAACATATGGAATTCACTTCCTCAGAAACACCAAATCTATTGAACTGACAGTGATCGACACATCTGAAAACTGGGCCGCTTGGATGAGTTTTGGCATCTGACTGCAGGGATTTAATTTGAGAAATTAAAGTTACTCACACGACTCTTCTCTAAGTATCACAGATGTAACCAACTGTATTTCAAAAAAAATGTGCCATAGTACATCCCAAACAACACTTTTTTAAAAAAAGATGTACTTATTGACCAAGGACTTCACCTTGTCCTAAACGAGGAATAACATCACATGCCTAGGAACAGAATCCTGAGAAYTCTGCATGCTTCGTATGGTACTTGAGTGTTTTTATCTTTCTAGCATTCAGATAGAAGGCCAATATACCTTTCTAATTATGCAAAACACAAACACAACACAATATTTGTATTATCAGAGATGAAAGAAGAATTATGTTTTTAACAGATCTTACTTAAAACAAAAATCATGGTGGTTTGATGCTGACTTTGAGTAAAAGAGAAAAATGGTAACAAATCAATTCTGCCTTTCCCCAAAATCCACCAATATGAGACTAAACCTAGTAGTCAGGCATGGCTCAAGAAATGGACAGYTCTCCATTGTAAACAATTCTTTACGATGCTAACAAAACATGTACTAAAAAAAATTACACTAAGAATGCAATAAAACAAAACTAAAAACATTTTTCTGTCTGCACTATTGAATAAAATATAAGTTTTCATATGTTACAACCAAAAATGTTGTGTACAGTCAGTTCTGAATAATGTCCTAAAATTAAGTTTATCCTGGACTTTTTCCTTCAAGTCCTAAACATTATCAGTCTATCGTTATGTTTATTATAAGGTGTATGACCTTAGGAAATTTTCATCTCTTCAAATGAATGCATGCAACTGAATGTAATTTCAAAAGATGTGGTAAAATTGGCCTTTAAGATCTAAAGTTTGCTATGGAAAAAACAKGTAGAGCAAGCAGTTTCAAGTATTTTATTGTTCTGGAAAATATTACGCTTCAAGCTGGAATTCCCACTGTATGTAGCGTTATTAATATCCACTAGGTGAGGAAGAATTTTTGAAACTTTACAAAATCCTTTAACTGCACCCACCAGAGAATCTATGGTTGAGCATCAGTATATGTACCAGGTATTGTGGCTATAGATTTAAAATGGTCCTGCTGTTTGTAAAAGGTTTTCTGCAGAAGCAGTATGTGGTAAAAGTAGAGGCCTGTTTATGGGAAGTCCCTTCAAGAATGAGCAGTCAAATAACTCTGCAAAAACAGAGTATCTACAAAAGAGCTAGACAGCAAGAAACATATGAGCATGAATAAATGGCAGGAATATTTAAATAGCTTTTAAAACTTTATTTAATCTTCAAAAAATATACAAGGCCTGAACACAAATGAACATGGCTCAAAATCCCACTTCAATAATCTTTAAATACTGACTAAAGGGGAGACTGGACAAGAAACAGTAACAATGGAAAATGAAAAAGCAACAAAATGAGACTATATTGCAACTTGTAGTTAAGAGATTTAAAAGAAAATTGCACAGTTGTTTGTAGTTACGAAAGACAGGATTAAAAAAAAAAAAAAAAAAAAAAAAAAAAAAAAAAGAAAAAAAGAAAAAAAAGAAGTTGCTTAATATTACTGACATGTCAGAATTGGAGGATAAATTTCCCTGTGTAACCAGTCAAGGAATATTACTATGATCCATGATGCAACTGAATTATGATTATCATGTTTGTGACAGAAAATCAAGAACATTTTTTTGCCAGAAACTTCAAAAGATTAATAGAGCAACCCAAAGATACAACTCTTTACTTACACTTGTTCTAACAATTTTATTTTTAAATCAGGGAAACAAAATTGCTGAAAGAATTTTTTTCTGAGCTGAACTATATATGAAGTCTTATCAAATCAGGCTGACAGTCCAAATCTGCCTCTGCATCATGACTTATKCTGTCAAGATCAATGTTCTTGTCTCATGCTAACCTAAGTGACAGAATCAAGCACAGGCCCATTATGTCCCTGCTACAGCCACTGATTTAAACATTTTTAGGAAAATAAAAACAAACAAACAAACAAAAAAGCCCCCGAACAAATCCATCCTTTTTTATTAACACTTCAGTGACATTTTTTAATATAATATCCATTATTAAGCTTAAAAAAAGATTTTTTTTCTAGTAAATCTGAGGCATAAAGTGCCCATTTTCTTTCTTTTGATTTATATCATTGTTCTGTTTTTACAGCTTACTGTTGACAGAGTGAGGTAATTCAACTACAATTTTTCCAATGTTTTTTCCCATGTACATGTAATCTACAGCACGGAATACAGATTCCAAGCCAATGAACTTGCCCTCTGGAGACATGTCTCCRAAGTCCACCTCACAAACCAGGTCTCCTCTTTCATACATCTTGAGCAAATGCTGCAGAGCCATTTTGTAGTCAGAAAGGTAATGGTTCAAGAAGAAACCCCGGATGCTGGCAGATTTCTTCAATAGTTTTGCTGGCAATAACTCTGCTTTAATGGGCTGGAGGCCAGTGGGGTTTTGGTAGCCAGCGATAAACCCAATAATTATCAGGCACCCTTTGATAGACAAGGCATTAAGAGCCAAGTCAAACATCTTTCCCCCAACAGATTCATACACCACATCCACACCTTCTGGGTAGTYCTTCCTAAGCACAGATTCGACATTTTCAGTTTTATAGTTGATCGTACGGTCACAGCCAATGGATTTCAGAAAGCCACCCTTTTYATCACTGGAGCAGGTTCCAATTACATGGCATTTTGCCTTCTTTGCAAGCTGCACAGCAAACTGGCCCGTTCCTCCAGCCGCTGCTGTCACCAGAACCTTCTTGCCTTCAGACAGGTCTCCCAGCTCTTTCAAACTGAGGTATGCAGTTGCACCACTTACCATCAAAGTGAGAAACTCGGGTTTCACCGAGGGYAGAGGGACTGCTTGTTTGGCAGGCACAACTGTGTATTCAGCAAAGGCACCTGCTTTCACGTAGGCCACAGCTTGACCCACTGTGTAATGTGCACTAGCACTGAGTCCTAACGCTACCACATCCCCGACACCTTCAAAGCCTATATCAAAGGGGGGTTTAACTGAGGCATCATATCGACCAGCCGAGTAGTTTATATCAGATGCATTAATGCCGACAAATCTAGAAGAAAACAAAAATGTATTAACGAGATTTACTCCTCACCAAGTTTTTATCGCACAAGAAGCCTTCAATTTAAATTTGTGGGATAAGTACAAGATTTTTTCTTTTTATCTGTGTATACGAATAATGAGTACACTCCAAAAACTACTTTCATCAGACCTCCGTAGTTTCCATTCTGTATTCTAAAATTACAGACAAATTTTCTAAACAAAAAGAAACAACAAAAAGCWGTAAAAAGTAAAACCCAAGCACAAAACAAGACAAAAAAAAACTCCTTATATTTTCCTTAGGTCCACTTGACCAAGCTAGCAAGCTGAAAATAACTCTGTAAAAGATTAAAGCATGAAAATTAATTGACCACTTCATACAAGATGCAAAAACACTGAAGAATAAAACATGCAGAGCGGTAAATATGTGGATTCTGGCAACAAATTTACATTTTTGAATATAATAATACTGTTAATGACTAATGATCATATCGATGTCATTTGCAAGGTCATGTTACTGTAGGCAAGTACTTTTTAATTGATGGAGTCACTACAGCAAATTTGCCTTTTGATGTAGCTAATGTCAACGTTAAAATATTTTTCTTTATATAAATTACTTGCAACACATCAAAACAACCTTGCACAGAAKAAGTAAAATTGTAGAACTGAATATCAAGTCCTACTGACCTCTAACAGGTGAAAATGGATTTTTTTTTTTTGTTTTGTTAAGAGAAAGAGACATTCTAAGAATTTGATTAAGCACTAGGAGATAATGCCTAAAACAAAGTTATGATGTAGCTCAAATGCAAAGAATATTTAATTTGGCTTTTTTAAGTAACAGAATCTTTACACAGGCAAGAGAATAGAGACTGGGGAAGGTTCTGCTAGCTGGAAAACATAAAAAAGAAACACATGAAACAGCAGATGCCAGGACTGTTACTACGTGTGCATGTGACAAACCAAAAGGTGTACTCGACACCATGCAAAAGCTGCAGAAGTAGGCAAACAGTKCACTTCTAATTGTTGCAGATAGCAACAAGCTCAACTTGTGTATGTGTGTAGTTTTAAACTGCTTGCACACAGAGCGAGGAGAAATAAAACCACTTTGCTCCTTTTGATTTCCTTCATTCTTTGCAGCATGGAGAACTTCAAGCTTTCACCAATGTTATGTATAAAAAGACACATAAGAGTAAACATATCCATGCATAAAATAGGTAAAAGTGACTGTAGCTCTCSGTAATCCTGCCTTTAACTCGCTACTCTGCCGCAACAAAATAATGYCTGGGTCTTGTTCGCAGATACAAAAAACCTTCTATTATCCCGCTTTAAGGTGACTCCCGAACAGCAATGCTAAGATATATAARAATTGGTAACGGAGTTGCAGCTTCCGAGGCAAATCGTGTCCCTCGGGCGCCAGGCGAGACGCGCCGGCGATGCACCAGTCTCCTCCCGCTCTTACACCCCAACTTCTGGGGAGGGGAGCGGAGGGTGACAGCCCGGTGGGGACCCGTGCTCGCCCCCTCACTGGCCTCACGGCTTCGCCCAGCCGGGGCTCTCGGTAGCTGCGAGGCCAGCCCGGGGTACCCGCTSTGCCCCCGGCCCCAAGCAGCAAGGGAGGTCCCGGCTCCCCGCTGGGCTCGGCTCCCTCCYCACGCTCCCGGCGCGCGTCCGCCTTGGCAGGACACGGAGCAGCCGTGCCCTCGGCTGGGACAGCGCTCCCCCGAGAAGGGCAGGCAGCCCAGCCAAGGGAGAACGAGCCCCAGTCTCTCTAGGACCTTCCCCTTCCCGGCGCTGCACCGCGGCGGCCGGAGCACAAAGGCAGGTAGAACAACAAACACTCTGAGGACAAAAACTCTGCGTGCGGGGAAGGGGCAAGTGGCGCGGCGGGCCAGGCGCCTGCCGAGCAGGGCTCCAGCACACGCACCGCTGCTTTTGTTCCGCAGGGGGAGAAGATGCGAACCTTCCCCGCCCGGGCCGCACCGCAACTTGTGCGTGCGGCTGCGGGGGCCGCGGCGCAACTTGTGCTGCCCGGCCGCTCCCCGCCGCGCCGGGCGGGGGACGCGGGCTCTCCGCTCATCCGGGCAGGGGATGCCGGCGACAGGGCAGGAGCGGACCGAGCCGTGTGCGCTGTCCCGCTGCGCGGGGGCTCGTCCCCTCCGCCCGCCCGCCCCCGCACCGCCATGCGTGTACACACACACACACAGAGCCACGCGTGTACACGCACCCGCACCCTCCCCGTCTCTGCGGGGCTGCTGGGCCACGGGAAATGATCCTCCCTGGGCTTCTGGGTTCATCATTATTAATCAACACAGCCTGCCGTCTAGCCCTCCCCCCT
>NW_026623301.1:2165113-2166126 GCF_030028575.1 Malurus melanocephalus | reverse complement strand
TTTTTTTTAATAAGATTGTTTAGTCTCTTTGATTCCTTGCACATTAAAATGATCATATGCACCGTCTGGATTAAAACATAATGTCTAATTTGCCTTGTCATTCCATCTGACAGAAGTGAGGTAGTAGGATGTGCCTGCAGTTTCACAGATTRTTTTGCTTTTAAAAGTAGAAAAAAGTACGAATTGTTGTATGAGTTGAAGATCACTTTACTAACTTCTGAGACTGAGGAAAGGAGAGAGCACAGAAGTAGCAATTGCTTGGGGTACTAGCGGCTTTTAAGATCCCTTCCAGATATTTTATATTGACTCCATTTACTTTCTTACTTTAAATCTATTCTTGAATTTAGAAATTTCTGGTTGAGTTTTGCTCCTTGCATTTCAAGATGCAAACCTGAGGGGGGAGGGGGGTGTAAAAAAAGCATGAGATTGGCTTCTGCCAAAATAATTATGCACATTGAGTCACCCGTTTTATTTATACTTAACAGTGTTGAAACCCCTCGTACTGTTTATTATAGAAAACAGGAGGACACTGCCGAGGGGAAGAAATGCTGCTTTTCATACCACAACAAAGAGTGAGACACCGAAAACCAGCATCACAGCCTTAAACACAGACAAAACAAAGTCATCCAAACCAGCACTATGCAACAAAAACATTATTTAGACCAAACACCCAGCAAGAATAGCCCTCCACTTTTCCCACTGTAATCCCTTTAGTCCCCTGGTTTTAAAAAAAAACTTTCTCACTCCCTCTTACTCGCTTTTCCATAACCTTTTTCCCATATTCCRGCCCAAAAGTAAATCCTTACAGGTATTTTGAAAATGAAATGTGTCACTTTATCATAAAAATCTCAAAAATGCCCCAACAACTTCAAGAAGGATCAGACCTTCACMGTCTTTGGGCCCTTCTGCAATAAAATGGAAAGCCCTTGCTTCGACACTCGTCCTCCTTTCCCACCCCCCCCCCCCCAAAAAAAAAAACAAATCCAACCCCCTGTACCTGTCAGCATGACATC
>NW_026623301.1:2162835-2163751 GCF_030028575.1 Malurus melanocephalus | reverse complement strand
AACCACCAAACAACCCCCCCCCCAAAAAAAAAAACAAGACAAATGGCTTCATTAAGGATTTATCACCTTTCCCCTCCTCTTCCTTTCCTACACAGAATCAAAGTTTAAAAAAAAAAATTGTTTAAGTTAATTTCTAGTTTTGAAGGATTTTTGATTAAAAGATTTWTTTTCTGTATAAAAAGTAGAAATAAGGGTTGTTGGCATAGCTCTCTAAAGGAGGAGAAAGTTCCCCCTAATTGCATCTTATTTAAAAATATCTATCCATACACAGATTTTAATTTCCTATTCCCATAAATCCCGAACCAGATTTTATTGTGGTGAATGAGGATTGTTTTGCATGAAAAGCTCAAAGCAATTAATACTATTCATGGGCGTGACTGGGACTAAAATGAACAAATCTGCAAATGCCCTCTTGGAACCCAAGTCTTTTATTGTTTTTTTTTTAATTGTATGCTTCTACCTATTAGAAARTGCTTAGTTGTATTTGAGCCTGGTTGTTTTTTTAAAACTAAATACGGTCAGGGACTCATCCTTTTGGGATGGGATAGTCCTTCTCCAGAGTCACAAGAGARGGGTAAACATTCAGAACTTGCTTCATGCTGCAGCTTGTATACAGTGAATGTTTTACAGTAAAACGGTTCTGTGTCTTCTGTGATATGCTTCAGAAAAGAATAGTAAAGAGAGAAGAAATGCCACAAATAATAGAAAATGTATGAACTTTACATCTAGACTCCATCACTCACTTCTTCTTCCCCTTCATCCCCACTCATGCATGTGTGCCAGTACAGGAACATGTGTGTAACAGGCTGATGCGTGAAAGCCCAGCAATTGCCTGCCTGAATCTGTGGACCAGCTCCCGCCTTTAGTGTGGTATGAGCCCTTTTACCATGAAGTGTGCATGTCCCAGGAGCACCCA
>NW_026623301.1:2160063-2162585 GCF_030028575.1 Malurus melanocephalus | reverse complement strand
GCGGGTGGGGAGCATTGGATGCGAAAGACTCCAAGGGCATGTGTAGGGGGAGGGGATTTGAGAAACAAGGATATTGCTCTGCCTTGCATTACCCGAGTAGACTACTTGCTACTTGTATCTCAAGTCTTTCGACTTCTTTCACAAAAAGGAATTTAACTCCAGCCTGATAGCTGTTTCACACCATTATTGTTTCAGTCATTAGTGGATGAAGCAACAGTGTTTTTAGAATTTTGAGGTTTGGAGGGAATTTTGAGGTTTGGAGGGAATTTTGGTCTCTGAAATCCTAGTGGGAGATGTCAGCATCGAATAAAGTACTACAGCACCTTTCTCATGAACTCCGGGTGGAGTCCCCGTTCCTTCTCCTGACCTCTTCTTCACCCTGTATTWGTGTGTTACATGCGGACACATATACGTATGTCACACATACATAAACAGTCACCCCCTGCCTTAGTCGAACTTGCAGCACTGCTCTCAAGCCAACTTAGCGCTGCTTTGCATCTTTAGGCTCCCACGGCGAGCGTGGCAAACTATGTGTTACTACGATTTCCTTGCTTGACAAGAACCTGAGAGCGCTGCTCGCTCCCGTGCCAGCCACGCAGTCTGCTCCAAAGTTCCCGGAGTTTCAGCTTCCCCTCGTGAGGAAACCTCTGAACTTTAAAAGGTTTAGTTTTAGCGCAAGGAACGACGGCGTCTAGGAAGGAACCACCGAGAACAAACAGGTTTTATGGAGACAGCAGCGAGCAGAGGAACATTTTGTCCTCGGAATATTCATTTCACGGCGAGCTGGTCACCGCGCCGGGCGTGGGATTTACGGTGTATTATGCTAAGCAAAATGTCACCTCCTCACTCTTCGCCTGACCCGGCTCCTCTCTAAAAGCGCCAACAAGCACGGGCCCGCGTCCTGCCAGGGAGGCCGAGGGCTGCCCTGCCCCCTCCGCTTGGCGCGCAGAGCTGGGGGTGGTGCCGGGGCTGCCCGGGCGGAGGGCCCGGCCCGCGGCCTCCCCGGCGAGTGGCGGCTGGACGGGGCGAGGCCGGAGAGCGGCGTGCGGGCCGCAGTGAGCACACAGCGGCCGGGGCAGRCCCGCCCGCACACTGCGATGCCGGGGCGCTGTGCGGGTGCGCCGGGGACACGCTCACACCCCGGGCATTACGTGCGTGTAACGAGCCCGGGCAGGGCCCATGGAGGGGCCCTGTGAGCGCTTCCCGCCGTCTCACTCCCTCCTCGGCACTCGCCGAAAGTAACACTCGCCACTTCCCCCCCACCTTGGCCCTGGGGTGTTTCTCTTCCTTCGGGCAGGGGCACGCTGGGAGCAGCGCGCACAGACAGACAAACACACACAGCCCCATCACAGGAGGAGGAGGTGTCACCCCCACACACGTGGATAGGGCGACAGGGCTGTAGCACCAGCCGTTCAAAACAACAACAACAACGATAAAATGAAATTAACAGTCGCCAGATGGCGGCTGGTACAACTTTGGAGCCGGTCTCCGAAGTGGGGGAGCATGTGGGAGAGAGCAGGCCACAAGATGCCAGGAGTCGGCGGGGGCCGCGGGGCCGGGGCGCGGGGGGGCGGGCGGGGGCTCACCTGTTCCTGACCAGGAGRTCTCCGTCTCCCGGGAGTGGCACGGGCGAGTCCTGCTGCAGGGTGACCGCTTCCCTGAAGTTTTGGCTCAGCTTAGTCACCACCAGCTTCTTCATGGAGCTGGGGATGGACGAGCCCTGGAAATCCAGAAAGTGACGGGAGTAGGACATGTCCAGGATGGGCCGCGACCAGCTGCCACCGAAGTAGGACCAGGCGGGAGCCGCCGCGGCGCAGGACGGCTGCTGCCGCCACCACCACCGCGCTGCCCGAGAGCTCAGCAAAGCGCTGCTTTTCCCACTAAAACTCATGCCCTGCCTCGGCTCTCCTCTCCCTGAGATCCGGCTCGGGATTCTCCAGGCAGCTCGCAGGACGCGCCGGCAGGAGAAACTCCCCGCTCGCAGCTATGTGTGTACGTAAACAGAGCCCCCGTGCAGCAGGTTCTCCCTCCCCTCCCAGCCGGCCCCTCCGCCGCACGGAGACGCCGCCGGAGGAGCAGCGGCAAGATGGTCCCCCTGCAGCAGCCGCTCGTCTTCTGCCGCCGCGGGCACTACCGAGGGGCGAACCGGCCCGCTCCCGCGGCCGTCCGTCCCGACAGCGCCTGTCCCTGCCTGTCTGCTCTGCCGSCCAGCAAGGCAGGTGTGCGGCGGGCCGGATTGTCTCCTAAAGGTGGTGGTGGTGGTGGCTTTTAGTTTGCACCCTGCCTCTGACTAAGGGGTTTTAAAACAGGGGAGGGAGAGAGGGGGGAAGACAGACGGACAGAGAGAAACGCCTCGGATTACCCCTCCCGCCCCATTCTTTAGTTTACAAAAAGAAGGTATCTTCCTACTAAAAAAAAAAAAAAGGTAAAAGGTGGGGAGAAGGAATAAAAAAAAAAAAATGAGTAGGAAGAAAGCACGGTACGGTAAATTATCGTCCGGGAAAGGTTAGAGAAGTGGGCAT
>NW_026623301.1:2158440-2159818 GCF_030028575.1 Malurus melanocephalus | reverse complement strand
AAAAAAAAAAAAAAAGAAAAGAAAAAAAAGAAATATATAGTCACCTCTCGTCGCAGATTGCGTTTGGGTAAGGGAACCGGCGCAGGGAATCAACTGGGTCAAGGGACCGAAGTCAATGTGATAGAGCCGCCAATCCCAACTTCTTATAACTGCGTGGAGAGAGGCAATGTGATAGAGATGTTGCACCGATGTCGCGTGTAGTTCCCMGAATTAACTCCATCCTACCAGTAGAAACAGCTCTATGCTTAATTGTGCGGTAGTAAGAAGAAAGAAAATCCCCTTCTGCCCGAAAAAGAACAAAACTGCAGTTCCAAGTGTTTTCCTTTAGGAATCAGCTGGGTAGTTTTTATTTGCTTTCTTGACTTAAAAAAAAAAAAAAAAAAGGGAAGAACCCTTCTGTTCTCGCAGCTAACATTATATAAATCCCCAGACACATACTGTGCAAAATGTATTAGCAGTATGTTTCATATGCTGCAGTTCTCGCTCTGCAATCTGTTGGTATTTTAAAGTAAGGATGAACTGTAATCTCCCATAAATAATTTTTAATTCAATGCCGGGTAGACGTGTGCCACGGCGAAGTATCATCTCCTGCCTGCTTTTTTTTTTTTTTTTTTTTTTTTTTTTTTTTTTTTTTTTTTTAAGTTTGCAGGAAGAAGACCTCTGCTGAAGTTAAATCAGCACATGCGTCTTGCACAGCACTTTAGCAAGTGGATTATAATAACAACCCCCTCAACGCGTGTCTCACATGAGGAATCTTTTATGCCGTGCTGTATTAAGACTTTTTTTTTTTGTCATATTGTTTAGCTCTGGGAAGGGAAAAAAATGAAAACAAAGCAATTAAAAAGATTGACAGGTATGGGTTTGTGTGAGACCTATTTGTAATTGTCAGGGTGACGTGGGCAAGAGGAGGAGGAGTAACAAACTGAAGCAGGAAAAGCAGCTCGATGTGTCTGTCTATCAGTTGAGACTGTCTGAGAGCCCTGGGATCCGAATGTGTGTTATATTTCAGTGAAAAGAGAAGAGAGGGAGAGTGGATCTCTTTCTCTCCCAGGAGTTTAGGGGGGGGGACAGTTCACGTTAATCTGTCCCACTCAGTGAATGTCTTTTCTTCCTCCCCCCTCCCTCTCTGCACACACTCTCCGGGGTTTTTCTTGGTTTTGGCAAATTTTTTTTGTGTGTGTGTTGTTTTTTTTTCTTTTTTTTTCTTCTGTTGCAGATCAAGATCAGCCAAAAAAAATCCATGATAAAAAATGTGTTTGCATTATATTTAGTAGCAGAAGAAGCTTCGATTTGTGGAAGAGAAAAAAAAGGGAGAGCAAGAGAGAAAAGTACTCCTCTCCGGTGGTGACACTGTTTGATCTGTGACTGTTTGGAAGGT
>NW_026623301.1:2150940-2153440 GCF_030028575.1 Malurus melanocephalus | reverse complement strand
TTACAAACTGTGCTGAATTTAGTGAGGCATTTAATAATTGACACTCTCCTTGAAAAGTGAGGAAACAGCAGCAGAAATAAGATTCTTATGAATGTCTAAGGTAGCTCAGTTGTAAGAGGCAGAGAAATGATTGATTTCCAAGGCAAATCACTTATTTGGGGTAGGTTTGTTTTGTATTGTTTTTATAGGGTGGGGGGTTCCCACTGATCAGCATAGTTCCAAAATGATGTGTAACACAGACATAATGGGGTTGGTATCTTCAAAGATAAACTCTTTCTTATAGTAAGATTCCCAAGAAATACTCTGGAAATGTGTAGTGTCTGGATAAACAATTTATCTTGGTGGCACAGCTCTAATCACTGCCCTCTCACCCTGTACACACAGGTTGTAATCCCAATGGGAGGGTAGATAGCATGTATTTACATGTGTTCCTTTGTTAGTATTTTGTCAGCTACTTAAGGCAGCTCTGTTCTGTTGCAGTGGGCTTTTTGGTCAGCCCCGTTCCCTGAAAAGGATTCAGTCACCACCTGCCTGTATTTTCTGTATGTTGAAGCTTAATTCTTTTAATTATTATTTATTCATATGTGGCGAGGCAAATAGTACGAGACACTTCTGAATGAAGGCAGAAATACCTTTTTTAAAATTTAAATTGTAGGCATGTCTTATTTTCTACTCAGTGCATCTCTTTAGCATAACTGTTAGCAAACAATAGATAATTTCCTTTCATTGCTTATTATGTTAATATTATGATAATATATTTAAAAACATCTAGTTGTTTAGTATACTTCAAATTTGTTCTTAAAAAAAAGCAGCAGCTATCACGCGCTTTCTCCTTCGGTTCTAGTTGCATTTACAGTATGGGGGAATTTGTAAAGACAGTTGTCCAAAATCAGAGGTTTGTAGAGCTGATTTTGCTGGAAACATAAAGAATATATATTATTGTGTAGGCCAGTGTTCACCGTTAAAATCTGTTCTATGTAGCGGTGAGTCATGTAACACAAAACACCGGATTCAGCCTTGCTTTGCTTTATAAAACTGGGAGATTCATTGACAAAACTTCATGTGTTTGTTAGTTTTTAATTTTGGCTAAAGACTTTGGGTATTTTACACTTAGTGTCGCTTTCAAAACATTTTTCTTTTCTCAAGTGGCTGTTTAGTGGAGCAGTGCCTGCATAGCAAGGTGTATTTAACTTTGTTTGCATTTACGCTTTCATTGTTGTGTTGGGACTGAAGACGTAATTTTGGGATGGAATCCTAGGAAATCAATTAATGATGCAGAAGCCAACTGTTTCAGCAACAAAACTCAAGGGAGTGAGGAAACAAGGTTGCAAGGAGAAAGAAGTTAACTATTAAATTACTAATGTGGGGCAGGTATTTATATGCCTACATTAGGGTTCATTTACTGAATGTGCCACTTAGGTCTTTGTTCCCGAATTTCCTCCAAAAAGACAAATGCTAGCCTTGTTCCCCAAAGGGGATATGAAGCATTTATTCTATATTTCTGTTATATATAGTAAGTTTTCTGAGCAGCGAAAGGCTTGAGATCGGTGTCCTTGCTGCTGGAATGCTTGTGCTTGGAAAGGCTGCGGTTCTTGCCCATTCCTCCCACCCCCGTATCCATAATGCATGGTTTGCCCGGAGTTAGGATCTGCTGCACAGTGTGCGATACCTGCGCCTTAAACGTCGTGAGTGGGGAAGGGGGGAGTATGCAAAACCAGAGATTCCCCAAAGAGTTTTCATTTTACAATAGTACTACAATAGTAGTAATTTAAGTATAGAAAAATACAGGGGAAAAATAGAATTCTGCATGAAATAGATAAATATTCATTATTTGCCCTCCATTCACAAGAATGCATTTGCAACGTTCCCATTTTTCCTTTGGAGTGAAAAGAAGTGCTGGTAAAAGCAACCCACTTGGTGTGAGGTGCTTTTTAAAAAAAGGGTGTTTAAAGTAGATGTGATTTTTTTTTTACCTCCTCTGACAATATAAAATGCATTCATCATTTGATTTTCTTTAATGGTGCAAAAAATGACCAACTGTATTTTCAGGCCTTTAAGATGAAGTTGTAAATTATATTTTCATGCTGTAGCTGGCCTTCATCTTTTAAAAACTATTTTTTAGAAGTAAAGGTTTCTTTTTACTGCTTCCATAAAAAATTGCCACCTGTCAGGTTGAAACTTCAGTAAGGCAAGGCAAATAATTTTTTAATGAAAAGTATTGCGCAGGAGTTTGTAAGTCTAAGGGAGGTGTCACTCAAAAAATCATATGGGCATGGAGTGTGCAAGGGTCTTGGCCAGGAAAATAGAGTACTTTTAATAGGTAGCCAGCCTCTAAATAGGAACAGTAAAATAATGACTCTTTAAGCTTACAAGGAAAAATACACATTGTATGGCTTAGCATGAAATTTAAAAGGCCCCATTGCAAGAAATTACAATAAGCAGGGCCAGAGAAATTAGGGCCTTTCTAAGTTCCAGATTTGCCTCTCTTTGCCTCCTCCTC
>NW_026623301.1:2142655-2147655 GCF_030028575.1 Malurus melanocephalus | reverse complement strand
TTTTTTTTTTTTTCCTCCCCGCTCCAATTACTGTTATTTAAATGTACAAAGTGAAAGGTAGTGAATGAAAAGAATGAATAGTTTCCAGACTGGGCCTGATCCAAAGCCCAAAAGAAGTACATGAAAGAGTATGCCATTGACTTTCATGACACAGGACTTGGGCCATGACATCCTATAAAGTATAGACATGTAGCAAGATTTTTTATCATTGTTTTAAAATTTAGAAAGAAATTATTTATTACTTGTAAGTAACCTCTGTTACTGAAATAAAAAGATGTTAATTCAATGCAAAAGTGTGAATGTAAATTTTGACATCCAGTTTTCAAGTGCTAGGGTTTTGTGTTTTGGTTTGTTTTTAAGTAAGATTGTATTTAAATTATTCATAGGTGGATACTGCTAAGATAGTACAACAGACTGAATARAAGAAGGAATTCTTTGCGAAATGGTTAATAGGTCTTATTGGCAAATCATCACTATTGCAAGTGTCATAGTTACAGCTCAGCTTTAAAGTATACGAATTTAAAACCTAGCTATTGTGACTAATATTTATTTCAAAGTACAGAATGTGTCACAGCAGTAGGGCATCCTATTATTAATGCAGTAAACTCTTGCTGTAGTAATTTTTGGTATGAGGTTGCTGTGCTCAAGTTCCCAGCTATATAAAAGTAACAGTGAAACATGCCTTTTTTCGGCTGTATCTTGCTGTAACATGTGAAATGACTCGTTCCCAGGAAGAGCCATATGGACGAGTTGTTCCATATTAAACTTACTACAGTATAACTTTGAACTGGCCTTGTACGCTATAAAGTCTCTGGTTAAAACACCAATATTAAAGACTTTTTTCAATTCTCTTCTACTTTTTAAATCAAATCAAGTTAAGGCATGGCTTTTCCCAGTAATGTATTCAGGTTGGAATTTCTTTATTTGAAAAAGTTCATGAATTTTTCCCTGCTCTTCCATCATTATGATGCTGATGCTTTGCAAGGATCATGTCTGGGTCTTGCTCAATTTAAAATATGCTTTGCACTGCATGCAATTGCATACTACATTATATGAATCTACCACAGTTTTTTTCTCTGATGGTGCCAGCTTATACTCCAGATCTTAATTTCACTGAAGGAATTTGCATAGATCCCACTTACTTCAAATGTAAGAGTAAAAGCTGCAGAAGAGTCATGTTAATGCAGGCAGATTTGTGCAGAATATGATATATAGTCAACATGTTTTCTTCATGTTTCCTTGGTTTTTTTTTTTTTACCCTCAAAGAGGCACCTGCTGCTGCGAGGGGCACTGCAGTAGCTTCCAAATCAGGAGCATTCACTTTCTGTGCTTGCAAAAGATTTTTTTTCCTACCCTGTAAGTCACTACTGAAAAGCCTTTCTGAAATAAAAACCCAAACACAAGAATCAGGATAATTTCAGGGTAATCTTTTTTGCCTTAGCATCTGGTAGGTGAAAGGAAAAATGCCTATGCATTTTCAAAACAAAATGAAAAAACAACCTTTTCTGTTAAGTTTTGTATTTTAAATGGCCTTTCTTCAAGGAGAGGGAATTCCCTAGCYTCAGTTTATCTTTACTAGAATATCGGTAGCTCATGTGTAAGCTTGTGTTTTGTCCTTTTTGTTTTGGCAGTGTTTTCCAGTTGAAAAGAAGAGTGAACTCCCAGTACTCTGCCTTTTCCGAACCTCTAGTTTGTAGTTGTACTTATCATCAATATTGCAGGCCCTGACACTCTGCAGCACTGTCACTGTATATACTGTGAAGGCAGTAAAAATGAGCACTAATCAATCTTTCAGGGAGAAGCAATGAGCATTAGAAGGCCACTATCCTGTGACTAAACACACCCCTTTTATGGAGTGTTGGTGCTAATAAAGGACAGCTTATTACTGAGGCAGAGACCAAAGCTTGGGTGAGGTCAACCATGACTGGCAGTCATCAGTCATTCTTAATGATACTTTTTCCCGTGCTTTCTAAGGGATTCTGAGCAGAGTGCAAATCATTCGGGGTCATCCATAGTTCATGTACCCACAGATGGCAAAGGTTTTGAAAGACTTTAGTTTAAACTTGGGTGTCTTTTTTTTTTTTTAAACGTTACTCAAGTAGGCAAAAAAACCTCAAACAAAACAGGTTTTTGCTCATTTGGAATGTTGTATTTTCTTTCATTCTAATAGATGTTTTACACACTAGAATGCTTGTGCATTATAAAGAACTACATAAATTTATTTTTATGACGTCTGTCTTCTTTAATTATTACCTTTGATGTCTATTGGTGACTAAAGAGAGCTTAACAGGATTTCTCTCCCTTCTTAAATTTCGTGAAGTGAAACTCAGCCAGTCCCTGACAGATGTCTGTTCCTCACCTTCAGGATTATTTTATAAATCCCTTTCTGATGAGCGGAAGTGTCAAATCAAGGACAGGTCATAAAGTAAAAGTATAAACCTTTTAAAGGGAGACCTTGGTAATATATAAACATTTTGCACACTATCTGAAATTTTATGGACTTTAAAAATGATATTTTAGCAATAGGAAGGCAAAAGTTTAAAACACCAGGCACTGTGCACATGTTTTTAAATACACACCATTCCCTTGCTCCTTATCTTTCTTTCTATAGTCATATTTTACATGTTTTGAGAAAATAGCTGTACTCTCTGTAGGGGCTGTCACTAAAGTTTGGGTTTCAAAGGGCCTCCCTATTTCATTTACTTTGAAATTTGTGCTCTTTTCAGTCGTTGTTTTTAAATTCCTCAATTAAGCACTCTCTGCACCACCTTGAAGTTGGTGAGTGGGTATATTGCCGCTGTGATCTAGACAACTGCTGTCATTTTCAGATGGTTGAGATTATCTGAGATTTTACTTGAACGAAACTGTTAGTTTATTTCTAAAAGCTGAGGTAAACTTCTTTTTTGGGTCTGCTGGGAAGCCACACCACCACTGCAATTTTACTTTGCAGTAGTACATTACTTTATAATGCAAAATCCTGATGGCAGGTCGGAGGGCAAAGGAATGAGTTAAATGTATATATACGTGCATATCAAACTATAGACTTTAAAAATTGACTGTAACTGGTGGTGCAATTTTTACGGTTACAGATGACTTGCATTTTATTTTCTCCTTGTACTGTTAAAAAGTCAAGCATGTACAGCATGTGTAAACTGAAGAATGCACTTTCGCTTGATTAACATTAAAACATCATTTGTTTCCTGTCTGTACAGCACCAAGCAATGWAGGACCCTGTGCCATGTAGAAACATTTAAAAGTTTCCATATTTTGTTATATAAAGTTGTAACATACTGAGGGGAAGGGGAACAAGGTAAATATTTTTTTTAAAGGTCATAGGGTTTCTTTTCTGCAATATTTTTGTGGCTAGGAAAACTGTCTGATGAAGTCCTTCATGGCTGATGATGTGAATGTTTTCTTTCCTTGTTGGAATTTGTGTCTTTTTTGTGTCCTGCTTATAATCTCGTCACTTGTGCAATATTGCAATTAATACACCGTGTCTAAGGCTTCTGCAGAGTCATTGATGAACCAGTGTGATTGGTATATCACTGGAAATGATGTAAAGCATATGGAAGCTACTGACTGACAAACAAACATTTGTACAGTACTCAAGCTGATAGCAGTGCTCATGAGGTCTGAAGCAGGGGGTGCCTATTGTGCTTTTGTGAGTCCCCATCCCTGTGATGCTCTCGAGTAATTGCTGGTGAAAATACAAGCGATGCTAGAAGGCATGTGATGTGARGAGCCTGCACCAGCATCTGGCTTCGTGCAGGCACAGGGGTACACTCATGTGCTGGATCAGGACTGGSGGCTACTGTTCATCCAAGCAATATTCCCATTCTGGGCTGTATGTGCCACACGAGACCTTTAATTTTCAGTTATGCAGAGTTCTGGATAGTGAGGAGGAGGTGTGAGAGCATCTTTACAGGGAAGACAAAACTCGCATCCTGTGACCGCTGGCTTCAGGGCCTACAGAAAGCCTAGGCTAGTGTTGTAGGTCAGCTGAACATGTAGGCGTGACATTTTAGCTCTGTGGTGCTAGTCCTCTCCCTGGTCAGGGAACGAAAGTCACCTTTGATTTCAGTGTCCATCATGTCCCCTGCAGATAGATAYAAACAAAAACGAGCCATTCAGTGCTTGCACCTCACCAAGGTGATGCACGAGTTCAGCCTTTCACACAGGCATAATGCTTGGGTTTAGATACTGCATCCCTTCTCCCTCTCCTCCCCCCTTCCCGCGTACCCTCCCCGTCTTTTCAGATGTTTAGTTTTTTCCTTTCTATCTGAAATCCTTTATTTTGTCTTTACAGTCTGGTTGAATAGGAATCGTTTCGTTTATGCAGCTTTGTGCTTTTTCTCTACAGCTTGTATTTGCATGAATGTGTTGCAGCCTGATGYGAGTTCATTCGATTAAATAAAATGCTTAAATTGTAATCCGTGCAAAACGATCATATTTGAAACACTTGATGTCTCGGTGAGAATCCATTTAATAGTGATCAGATTTAAATGATTTAACACAGTGGTGGTGGTGGTGGGAGGTGGGGGAGGGAAATATAGTTTCGAGACATTCCTGTATATAAAAAAAAAGATTAAACCAAATTCAGATATGTCTCTCTCTCCGCCTCCCCCCCCTCTTTAGGCAGTCAAAAGATATACTGTATCCCCAGTGAAAGGGTGCTTTCAATCCAGTTATCCACTTTACCCAGTCTCAGTTTCCAGAACCTTCCACACCCCCCCTGGTTAAACCACTAAGCCTTTGATTCCTTCCTGATTACACTATGCAAGACATCTATCAAACACTGTCTTATCTGTTTGTAAGGCAGCTCAGGCCTCAGATTTAAGTCATGGGTTTTGGCTACAAGTTGGAGTGTGATTAATAATTGACTAATGTAGCTTTTATTTATCACAGGCTAGCACATTTCACCATTACCGAGTTAATTTATGTTAAGTGTAAGCTGTCGCTCAATCTGTTTTTCAACTTTTTTTTTTTTTTTTTTTTTTTTT
>NW_026623301.1:2117098-2142600 GCF_030028575.1 Malurus melanocephalus | reverse complement strand
TTTTTTTTTTTTTTTTTTTTTTTTTTTTTTTTTTAAATCCTAAGTCTATCTTTCACTTTTTGAGAAACAAAATCCTTACACAGGGCACAGTCTTACTTGGTGCCAAAAAGTTGATTTCCTTTTCAGCGGAGCCATACATCACCAGCCCTCCCAGCTGCAGTGTCAGCCCCTGACAGAATGACATGTGTCATTTATCAAAGGGGCCAGGCCGGGCCTTGGGAAACGCACACGACAAAGCCTGAGAGAGTTCATTTCGCAGTCCCCTCCTACCCTCTGCGAGCCTCTTGCCAGGAAAGCCTGTGATGTTTCTGTCTTCGCAGCATTACTGTAAGTCCTTCAACCTTCACAGAATTAACCCTCGCTGCTGCCACTGCTGCTGCCAGCCCTCCCCAGTGCCGCTGGACCTCCCCCGGGAGCCGTCATGCCCAGGTGCCATCCCAGCCAGCCCGTATGGGGGAATAATGCGCATTGGGCTGCTCCCTCATCCATTTACCCATTCCTCCTGGAAAGGACTTTTTTTTTTTTATTTTTTTATTCCTATATATTGTGCGATAGAAGAATTAAAGTCCTACACTCTTCTACAGCAGGACAAGGTCAAAGACATAAAGAATAAGGTAATAAAGCATTTCAGTCATGAAAAAAGGGTAGCCACTGTCCTGTGCACAGGTAGGGATTTGTGTTTCATGTGAAGCAGTGGGTGAGATGATCCCAGAGTCTTCTTGCTTCCACCATCCTGTTTAAAATCCATTTCTGGCTATTGTGAAACCATGTGCTGAAATAAATAGAGCAGGTAGTTTCTCTGTGTGCCACTTCACAACATCTGAGCTGCATAGCACAGCTTAGATGAACTGAGCTGGTAGGACTCACCTCACTCCTCCCGAAACTCTATTAGCTAGAGGGGGCAAGGTGAGTAGAAGGAAAAGTTGATAGCATTTAACAGGAAGAAAAAAATAATCTGCAAACCTCAAGGTGTCGCTTGCACTGAATAGTTTAATTTCTGTAGTGTAGTTGCCTCAGTCCCACAGCCCAGGAGATGACAAAGGAKTTAAAGCAGAAAATAATCTTCCGCCAAATAAAGAGTGTATTTTCAAAATATAACGTTTCCCGAAACAAAACTTTTTTTTCCATGTATGTGTGCACAGATGTGTTTTCAGTGGCTGAATTTTAAATCTTGATCATGTACAAAGAATATGAGAAAGTTATTGTCTCTTCCCCTCCCCCCACCAAATCACTCTTTGTACTTTGCATAGTTCCTACCACACTGAAGTTATTTACAGCATCAGATATCATTTAAAGAGATAGCTAAGGGGACTGTAGCCTCAGCTARGAACTTTCCAGAAAGGAGTCCTATAAATTAGCCTTTGCTCAGGAGTGGCTGTTTTCTAGTCAGGGCTGGTCCTTTCATTTGTCTACATAAGGCTAATTTATTTTTGCAGCCAGATGTGGGCTGACAGCCATCACTCAGAGCTTCCTTCCCCCACTGTTAGGAGGTCGGGAAAACAGTCACGTTTCCCATTTTACAGAATCCCCATCAACATTATTGAAGATGGATGTATCTTTAAAGCAAAGATTGATTGTGGATATCGGAGTTATGGTGTCATTTATCATAGTGAATATTATTTAGACTTGGATTGTACAAGGCTGTAACTTGAGACACAGCCAGGGGAGGGACAATCTGGAAACGAGGATCCATGAACTTTAATGGATGGATGCTTTTTCAAAGCTCCACTCACTATAGCATGATTTACTTTTCTTACAGAAAGGAAACAAGCATTTCAGTTTTAAAGGGCCAGCATGCCGTCTTGTCCTCTTCAGTAGGTCCTTCACAGAGGCATCCGAGACTGAAAGCTGAAACAATAAATAGTGGTTGTGTCTGAATGTTATTTGTATATAAATGCTTTCATGCTAAACATATCTAGGTGCACTTGAGACTCTTGTTTTGTGAATTGCACTGGTTATGTTCTCAGTTGAAGGGGTACTGTAGCAGAAGAATGCAAAATATTGATTATAGGATGCAGTGATCTGAATTTTGGAATGTCCAATAAATTGTATTGCATTGTTACTTTCATGTTTGTCTCTTCTGGGAGAGACAAAGAGCATCTAAGCTACATGTTCACTTACTGCTTGCATCTTATAGAAGTGGAGCATCCACTAAACTGTGCATGTATCTGGTGGGACATCAACTTTCTTGGTTGTTGAGGAATGCAACAGACCACAGCAACTGTGTGCATACTGTTCTTACATTCCACTTTTTTTGTGTAAAATTAAATGTAGATTGAGATCTTGCGGGTGGACACATACCTTGTGTTTTCAGAATCYACATTTTGGAAAACTTGGTTGCGACCCTACTGAAAATCCAAAGGCATGGCTCAGCTAAGTGCTATTCCTAATTTAGTACCACCAGCATGCCAGTGTGCTTGATGAATTTATTAGAATGTTTAATCCTTTAGAACATGACTTTTGATTTTTTTTTGAAGTAACTTGAATTCAGAAAATGCTCAACTGAGTTCAGTTAAAGGGAGAAGTTCTTGAAACTGGTAGCATAGGTTTAGATACAGCGCAAACCTGTGTCAAGCATACTTCCCTTCCCCCACATGTTCTGACAGTTCAGTCCCATCTTGAAATTTTCTTCCCTTAGCATTTTTCCCCTAATTACTTCATTCAGGTAATCTGCTCCCCGGGTGAAGTTGTTTATCTTCCATTTCCATCTGATTTCTGATTTTCTAGTTTCCACTTATACCTTCTATTTCCCACTGATACAGTTTTTGGAGTTCATTTTCATGCATCTGATCATAACTTGGGGTCCCTCATGACCTGCCCCACTTCAGTGGGTCATGTATCACAGTTTGGGAATTACTGTGTCATATGACAGAATTGCACTGGACAGCAGTTTATTCATGTGGGCTTGCATATGTCTACTAAGAGGAWGGTAGTAACATTTACCAGATTTGTTCTTGATGAAATCATCACATGCTAACATAACATTTAAGGCAGCACTTCCCCAAGGATATACTAAAACTTGCACCAAACTATCTTCTTGGATTTTTTTTTCCTGGAAACAAAACTAAAAATCACTTTGCTATCATAAACCAAATTCAGTACAAGAGTTTTCATATGAATAGTCAAGCTCAAGAGTTTTAAAAAAATCCAAACAATGAAAGCAATTATGAACATCTGTTTTTGAATGCATATGTATTCTGTACATAACAAACAGAAATCCTATTATCTAGAACAATAAAAGGGAATTTCCCTTTCTGTCTGAACAGTCTGTGAGGAATATGGCCTACTATTTAGAATCCTGATTTGGTGGGTTTGGATTATTTTTTCTTTTATTAATGAGATGAAAATGAGGTTNTTTTTTTTTTTCTTTTTTTTTTTCCTTCTGTTTCTTGTAGTCCAGATTTCAATTTCAGGGACACTAGTATAAATCCTGGGAAATCTATTTTTACACCTGTGCAGCTGAGATCAGAATGCTTCTATGAAGGCCTGCTATATTTACTCTTACATAAAAAGTATTTTTCTCTTGCTTGAGAAACATACAAAATGTCTTCAAAGAGGAAGCAGTTTATCAAATTCATATTAATCACAGCATCAATAATGTTGACCGGGGTCAAGTCATTACACTAAATATATTGTAACCATTATTAATGCATGTAGCCCAGTGCCATAGCTATGATATAAGACTGCTGTTTCCTGATTAAAAGCTGTTTGGTGATGCAGAGATTCAATACAGATTCTCCCTGCCTTGTGATGACTGACAGTAGCTTCTGGTATTCTGCTTTCTTCTGACAGTGGAGTATATTAACATGAACACACCTTACAGAGGGGGCTACAAGAAGTGCAGAATGCAGAAAACAAAAGTGTCTAATTTCAACAGCCACAACTGTGCATCCATAAGGCAGCCAAATTTATCATGGCACATTATGGAGTGCAGCAAATGTCATGAAAACCATTGTTTTTTTAATTTTTTTTTTGCCTGAGAGTCTGAATGAGGTGATTTATGGTAGTTATCCATCTTAAGGGTCATCCATCAACTTCTAGTTGCTAGGCAATCAAACCAACAGCTGTTTGCTTTGAATCAAGCTGAAAAGTTGTCAGTCATCACATGCAGGTATGACCTTAGTGGTTAAAAACATTATCATGCATGCAGAATTAAAGAGACAAAGTCTTTGTTCTCTCTCTCCCATAGCATGGTTTATTACTGCCCATGAGCAGCACAGGTAGCATTGGCCCCAAAGCTTTTATTTAATGCAGCATTTGGGAAGATCATGGTGCCAGATATGATGGTCATTGCATCTCAGAAATATTTGCCTGCTGATGTAGAAGTTCTTTGTAGAGAAAGTTTATAGCAGGGAAGTTTCTCAGATGTGAGAAGTTGAAGCGAACTTGTTTTCTCAAGTTAACTGAAAGAGAACTTTTTGAACTCAATCTTCCTGGCACGTTTAGAACCAAGGGTGGATCTTGAGCATCARAACTGTTATAAAAGGCTACAGTTTGGTTGAATGGGTGCATGTCTCCCTGCTGAGGTAATAAAAGATGCAATGTATAGTGTAAACAATGCTAGAAAGCTCTTATGGGATGGAACTCTGAGCAACCTAGTCTAGTGAAAGGTGTCCTTGCCTGTGGCAGAGAGGTTGGAGCTAGATCGTATTTAAGGTTCCTTCCAACCCAAACCATTCTGTGAATTTGTGATTCTGTGATTCTGCTGCTTTACTCTGACCCCCTTAGAGTGGGTCTAGAGGACAATGATGAAACCTCCTGAATTCTGTGTATTCTGTTCCACCGTGTTTGTTACKACAAACAGGGCAATATCACTTATGGTTTCAAGGCATTGTATTTGACAATGAAAGAATGACCTAGCTGTGATATGAGAACATGAATGTGTTTCCATTCCTTGCTTTTGGTCTTTGATTGAAATTGCTTGCTGGAAGTTCTTTTGATGGCCATTTGGTTCCACTGAGCACCATTGCATGTTAAACAGCTTCAAAATGGCAGCAAAAAAAGACTGGCAAAAAAGACATGCAAGAGATTGGAGAAAATACTSAAGAAGATTGGAGGTCAATTGTTGAGAAGACAACAATGCATGTTATTTCAATAAACCATACAGTTGCCAACTTGCTGTTAGTTTCTGATACTTGGAAATTGCATGCATCTCCAGTGCTGTAATCTTGAGCCATGGAGCTGCTGGCAGATTGACAAAGATGTAGCAAATGGTCAGAAATGCTCTGTGCAGAAGTGGAAAGGGGGAAGAGAAGTGAGCCATTTTTGGGAAAAAGCTGCCTTCAAGCCATTTTTTACCAAATGTAGCCAGAGCACTACCTTTATGTATTGATCAAGTGTTTCAAAAAATTCAAGTATGAGCTGCAGCTGTTGAGGTGGAAATGTTCTGCTGAGAAAATATTTGTTGCCATGGGTTTTTCTGAGACCTCAGGCCTTTCTTCAGAAAGGTGTGTCTTCCCTCTATGTTAATTCAGACACACTTGCAAACCTGAGGCCAGTCCTGGTGAAGATGACACATCGTAGTTGTTGATAAATCTTACTTTCCAGAGACAGTATATCTTCCTCTGCTAACCTGTACAAAACAGTAATTGTCTTGTCTGCTCAGGGATTCTGCTATGTGCTAGCTAATCATGGTAAGAAAAGACTCTGTCCTCATTTTGATAAATCTTTAATAATATTTCAGATTTTATTTACATAATTACCCAATTGTCTTTGTCCTCTTAACGTCTTTGACTTTCATTTGTGTATAAATTTGGCTGTGCACCTATTTAGATGTCAGTGAAGCTAATAGTGAACAATCCTGTGCCCTTGAAACTACCGTGTCATCTGCGCGGCCTCTCGTGTGGGCTTCCARTCACGTAATATCTGAGCACCTTCCAAGTGTTAATGTAAAATATATGTGCAAAATAYTCCTTGTAGTGAATGCACTGATGGGTGATAACCATTTTCATAACATCCTTGCCGTCGTATTTTCACTTATCATGTAGCTCACACCAGGTGGCTTGTTAGCAGTTGCTAATGAGTTTGTTGTAGTGTGGGAGGTTCCCAGGTTGAGAGCTACACTTGAAGTTTTGCTCCTTCACTTGGGCTGTTTCCAAGACTTGTGTGTGTATTCCTAATGTTATTTCAAAACACTTCTAACACTTAATTTTGTTCTTCACAGAAATATAGATGCAGCAAATGTGTGAACCAAAGCTTATCGTGATGTATCTATTTCTATTTGTCCCTTAAAAAACCGCCAAATACTCTTTCCTCCCATCACAGTATTATTTTCTGCATATCTTCTCAGTAAAATCGATTAGTAACACCGTAAGATCCTAAATGGATCTCCTGACATTTTTTACTCCCTTCCCTTCCAAAACCTGCTTTTATACTCTGATTTTTTTGAGATAGTAACTACTTCAGCTGTAGAGGGAAAGTTGATGTTGGTTTTACAGGAAATTTAAGGAGAAAATTATCACTTTGGGACAGATAGTAGTACCCGGTCAAGTATTATCCCATCTGCAGTAGAATAGTGAAATTCATACTGGGAGAAGGTGGCAGAATCAGACTGTTTGATCAGGTTTAATCTATGAAGTGCCTCACCTAGTCCTTTAACCTTTTGTATAGCTCAGTATGTAATCCACCTGTCCACATCACCAGAGGGACAAAATGAAGAATTTAGGCTGCTGTTGAACAGAATGAATTTCCATAGTGGATCAGCCTAATGTTACAGTGATGACACGTGGTAATTTGATAGTTACCACATAATAACAGGAACAATGCAGCACATACAGTACTGGGAAACTCCATTGGATGCAACAGTAATTACATGGCAGCTCACTGACTGTTAACACTTTGTCGTCTGATTACCAAGCACTTAAACTGTGTCAGTGATGTAGTTAGCACAGGTGGTTTTGCAATTGAGGTATATCCAATAAACTGGATACTTTTTCTTTTTTTCTTTTTTTTTTTTTTTTGACTCCTTGACCTCTGTATTTAAGGAGTAGTTATATCCTGTGTAACATGAGGAATTTTTTTTCAACCTGCAGAGTCATGCCTCAGTTTTTCTGAATTTTGGTGCTCTCCAGAGCTGGTGGGTTTCCTTTACTGATGCATTCCTAGGAAGATTTAAAAAAAAAAAAAAAAAAAAGAAACTGAAACAAATTTCTAAAATTAGTTCTATAGCCTTACACTCATGTATTTCTGGCAGTCCTGCTGATATCTGCTGCATTTATTTGTACTGAAATGGAATCTTAGAATAAAGTTAATGCTCAAGTGTTAAGAATGCGATTGAGCAATGTAGTGGGAGTGGCTTTGTATTCAAGACAAATGGAGCATCAGATGCACTTGGWTGGTTTTGCCTGGTTTGTTTGAATTAAAGGTAGTAGGTTACAGGAGCATTTGAATTCTGTATTTCCAGTCTTTGGGTTTGTGTGTGAGTTACATTTCTATATTTGTAAAATTGTTTTTGTGTCTTTTGATTAGAGAAACAARCATTTTGTTGTCTAAAGCCTTTGAGTCAAGATCAGAGCTTATTCAGTTAGAGGCTGTTTAGAAACCCTGAGCACAGACTCCACCTCCAAAGGAGACAGTCATGGTGGAGCAAAAAGTAAGGAGTGACACAATAAAGGAGAAGTCTTATCTGTAGGGCTAGGACTATAGTCCACAATTCATGGTGCATTCTTCACTGCCCTGGCCTTCATAAAATCRCACATATCCCTTGAGACTAGGTAACTTCCAGCTAACTTACATTTTTGCCAAGAGCCTATGATGAGCTGCTTTTTCCCATCCTCTCTTGTAAAGGTTGTCACTTGCAGGTATTCTGTTACAGGCAATAYGTAGCATATGTTTTATATTGTATTTTGTCAAGTGACATTATACTTAAAAAGTATTTCTTAATTTGAACTTTTATTTTGCTCCATTAGGGGTCAGGTACATGGAATAAAAACTTAGTTGGATGTTCAAATAAACATGTCATCTAATCTGTTATGTACCTGGTACAGAGCTAAATTTTTATCATTAATCTTTTTCCTTCTTTTTTCTTAAGTAATCAGCAGCATCTGTTTTTGGGAGGTTCCCAATTTCCAGCAGATCCTGATGAAGTATGGTTCACTTCCTCAGGTGAAGGGCCCAGTTCCTCAGATCAATTGTTCTGTTCACACATGRAAAGCACTCCTTCAGGTGCTGTACTTCTGACTAAACTTTTGCTTAGATCCGATACATCTTTCAAGGTTTGTCCCTTTGTACTGTATTTTCCASATGGAAAGAACACACAGAAAGAAAACATTAGTATGTAGGAAAAGGACTGAACCAGAAGCATCCCTGCAATGTTTTGCACTCTAAAAAGGCATTTAATGTAGTCTTCTGACTCCTAGAGAGGGTTTCTAGACTGGAGAATACTATGTGTAGCAGTTTCAGTCTCAGCAGAGAAAATTCAACAAAATGTGCAGTCTCTGTAATCCTCTTCCTCAGCACAATGCCACCTTGCCCATATCCATCTTTCTTTGCCTTTTTATTTTATAAGCATCTTGCCAAAGACCTGTGAGTTTACAGCAGTGTCAGTGCTGTGATACTTTTGCAGAGACCAGAAATACAGCAAACATAACTGCGAAAATTTCTACTACCACCACTGTTCTGCTGCTGCCCTTCTGCTGAAGGCTACCACTCCCACAGCTGTAGGGATTACATCTCCCAGCATCAGTGAGAGCACATCAGCATTCCTCAGCTGCTTCTTTGGTAAGTAAGCTTCCCAGTCTGACCATCTGGGGACCACTGTGGCGCTCACACTCATCACCTGAGCCGGGACCAAAGCCCCTTTGCAGCTCTGCACTCCACACTCACAGTCACACCCGATTTCCCTACTGTCTCAACCCCAGATTTTCCATAGCATAGTCTCGGACATCCAAATCCTTCAAATAATTCAATAGTGGTGTAATAACCAAATAATAAAATAACAGCTTGAGCTGGGTGCCTCTGAGGAGAGACCTTGGACAAAGAAAACCGTGGGCTTTTATGCTCTTACAGTCTATCCGTGCAAAAGTCTGGGGTCCTCGACCCCTGCTGTGTCTCTGTGTCCATTCACCTGTCTGGGCCACCRATCCCTGTGCCCTTGGTTATGCAGAGGCTTGTAATTTCACAGCCCCTTGTCAGGGACTTCCATCACCCAGAGCTCAACCTGCAGCAGCTTGTGCTGCAGCTGCACACCCAGCTACCTGCACTAAATGTATCCTTCAACRTCTGTACAGTCTCAGCTTCATAGTGTGAATCTGCTTTCACTGATAGTCTACTCCAGRTGCAGCTAGGCTTGTTCTTAGAAATGAGAAGAACCTTAACTAGCCCTCTTTTCAGAAACTAAATGCACTTTCTTGGAAGTGCTTTGTGCCTGAGCACCAGTGTGGCTGCTATAGGTGTAGAGGTGAAATGTTTTGAAATGATGCATTTCCTTTAGAAGTGCGCCCTTCTGTTGTTGGAGACAATGGTCTCATTGCCCGCCAGRCAAGCTCTAGTTTAGGTATCTCCTTGCACCAGCAATTCATCCTATCAGCCTTCATCTTTGCCTAGCAAACTACATCACTGAGGATAAATCATGGAATCACAGGATGAGCCAGGTTGAAAGGGACCACAGTGGGTCATTTGGTCCAACCTCGCTGCTCAGTCAGGGTCATCCTAGAGCACATGGCACTGGATTGTGTCTAGATGGTTCTCCAGTGGGGGAGACACCACACCCTCTCTGGRCAATCTGTTCCAGTGCAWGGTCACCTGCACAGTAAAGAAGTTCTTCCTTATATTCAGGAGGAAATTTCTGTGCATCAGAGTCTGCCCATTGCCTTATTTTATTGCTTGGCACTACCAAGAGGAGCCTGGCTCCACCCTCTGACACCCTTGCTTCAGATCCTGAGAGACACTGATAAGGTCCTCTCTCAGTTGTCTCTTCTGGAGGCTAAACAGGCCCAGCTCCCTCAGAAGCTTTCCTTGAAAAGAGAGATGCTCCAATCCCTTGATCAATTTTTTTTTGCCCTCTGCTGGAGCTGCTTCAGGAGCTYCATGTCACTCTGGTACTGAGGAGCCCCGAACTGAACACAGCACTCCAGATGTGCCTCACTAGGGCTGAGTAGAGGGGCAGGATTGCMTCCTTTGCTCTGCTAGCAAAGCTCTTCCTAATGCACCCTAGGACACCATTGGCCTTGTTGGATACAAATTTTCTATGTAAGAAAATAACCCCTATTATTACATTTAGATGTACTGTTTTCATTTTCCAGTGGTTATGCTCTTCTCAAAACAGCTGAACAAGGTTCTCCAAAAGCCTGGGTGAAGCTTTTGTGATTTCACATGTGTAAAAATGAATTGTTTCTATATTATTTTTTTTCATGAGACCCTTTTTATTAATTTTAGAAGTATTTTTCCTCTTTTAACTGGCCTTTCCTAGGAGTAATTTCAGTTTCTTTATTAGTCTTGAAAATGATGAGCAAGTGGATAAAACAAACAAAAATTATTCTCTAAGAACACTTTTTCATAATAATGAAAGTGGTGCAAAAAGAGAGCATTTTAAAAAATATTTTTCCATTCTTTTTGTCTGTGCTTCTGGGGCATATTATCTAGCCTGAGAAAAGCTTGTGAGTGTGTTTATTTATGTATAAAAAAAACTTGTGAGTAAAACTGTGTAGGGTGGTAGTAAAACGCCTGCTTAGTTCAGTGTATCATGAAGCACAAGGCCAAAAGCTGAATGATTCTACTCCTTGAGAAAGGTGTATGTATATAACCACATGWATCTTAGAGACATTTGATTGCATTTTGATGTTTTTTTCTTTTTTTTATGCTTGTGCAGGATGTAATGGGGGAAAAAATTGCATCATTCTTATTTTCTTCTGAAAAGGCTCTGCTGCCACAAGCCATGTCGATTTCAGGCCTCCTGCTCAAGTTTGCTGAAACTGCTGTTTGCCTGAGAAAATCATAACATTTATGAACTTGATTCCTTGTAGCTATGCATATGCAATTTGGGGTGCCTCATTTTCAGCCAATGGATTCACAGCTGCATCAGTGTCAAACCGGTAGAAGCGCAAACAGAATCAGATTTACAGGATCTTTGAACTCCTTGGTGATTAATGAAATTCTTAATTCTGAAAGTGTGACAGGAGGATAATCTTGACAATATTTCCCCCTGCTTTCTATGGGTAGAAGGATTTGAAGCTGACAGTGGGAGCTGGGGGTCCTGACCTGTTCCATTACAGTGATTCACTTGTTCAGGTTGGAATCTCCTGTGTAAATCCCTTCTCATTTCCCACATGCACCTGTACCTCATGCCTCTGTAGCTGGAGGAGATCRTCATGCTAGAGAGTTAAACAGTACTTCCACCACTCAGAGTCTGGCCAAGAACCAGAATATTCCCTTATTTTAAGCTAAGGAAGGAACAGTGCCAATTCCCAGTGCCTTCAACATTGCTCTTGAAGGCTGGGAATTAAAAGAACTGAACTCTGTTTCTGTGCCTTAACTTTTGCACTTGTAAAATTAAGTAAACAGCAGTTGCCTTTCTGCATTAAAGATTTTGAGATTTACTTACAAAAGAGCACAATATAATTGGCAAGATGAAAATCTTGTAACAACATAGAGTGGCTGATGAATACATGAACGTGGTCTCGGTTTTGCTGTTTGCTGTTTTTACCCTATAAACTGCAGTGTAGAAGGAAACAGTGCCCATACAGCAGTTCTTTCTTCTAGCAACTGCTATACATACCAATGGAAGTAACACGTAGTTTTTAGGCAGAACTGCCAAGACAAGCTCATCTCTGTGGCTGGGAGCTGAGAATCCTGAATGAAAGTTAGACAGGTCTGTAGTTACCACGGTGGGCCTGGTCCTTTGTTGTTAATCGCTGGTAATACGGGTTTTTTGGGGTTTTTTTAGAAACTGGTGGCTATGCCTTTTATTATATGCCTTGTGACCAGCCATGCAACTGGGACTCTCAGGGCCCTTTATGATTTGGAGTTAGTGAAAATGAGCGAGTGAGTACAAGCTGCAATTAATAAGTTGTGAAGAGACTGATTGTTGCGACTAAAATGGTGAACTGATGTAGTTACCCAAAAAAGATTGGGAAGCGGTGACCTAACTATCACCCCATGGAGAATGAGGCTGGTCTTAAATTTGTGAAAGATCCCTGTTTTACAACACTGACGATAAGAAAGAATTCTGTTAAAAGTTAATGGAGGAGTTCCAATGGAACCCTATTAGATTCTTCCACCATTAAATGACTGATACAGACTTTTAATGAATGTTTTAACTAGGCATTGTTATCAAAAGGACTATTGCACAAATTAAAAGAGGCCCATAATCAGTGAAGAGAAGCTGGATTTACTCCTCTGCCTTTGGCACAGGGGATTKTCTGTGTGTTTGTGTGTGCAAGTAAAGGAATGGAGAAAAATGGTGAAGGAGAGGAAAATGGCAGAAATATTAATTAGAAAAGAGAAATGGAACATTTACATTTTCAGAAACACACTGAATGTTTTCAGTGAAAGATTTATATAGGTAAAGTAGTTGAGATACACTTAGATTTTATCTACTGTTTCAGTATTGGTACAAYACTGGGACAAAAAAAAAGGGAATAGTTTCCTCTCAAGATTCTCAAGGTACTGGGTGTCCCGAACCTCCATTAAATTGAGTTGAAGGGTGGGCTTGCTTCTGAGAAAGCTTGGACATCATAAACTCATCTAGTGTAATTCTGAACCTGGGCAGGCTGCAGCATCTGTAAATTTTGAATATAAGGCCTTTTTTTTGCACAGCTGCAAAAGAAGTGGTTTATAGTAGAGTCAATGTAAATTGATTTGGAGCTGTCTCCGGTCTCCTGCTATGATGACAATATGAAGTGTTTACATGAAGAGTAGAGGATTTGACATTCTGTTTCAAACTCAGATGTTGGCTTGGTGTTGTGATATTTTAAAGTTGTCTTTTGAAAAGCATCAGGGAAAGAGTTTGCTGTCTCTGAAGTTAAAGCCRGTGAAATTTTGGTTTCTGACATTCTTTTGCTTTCCCATGCAGAGTGCATGCCTCTCTGTGGTGCCCCTGCCATGACCCCCTCTCTAACCTGGATAGATTACCATGAGGGGTCATTTGGTTTTCATCCTTGTGTAGCCATGGCCATCTCATTTAAAGGGACCCTGCCACATAGTTCTTTCAGCCCTCTCTGTGATACAGTGACAGTTATATATTCTGTTAGCAGATGTCATCTTAGTTATTTCCCCCATCCTTCCAGTGAGTGAAAGCTCTGTTAAAAARCCCCCAAAACAGCTCAAAAGGAAAATAGAGCAAGGTAGATCATTGCTGTCACTCCATGTCCTGTGTGCAGACAATGTGTGTATGTGGGGCAGTTGCTGTGTGTTTGCATAGATGTCTTTATGCAGGGGAAGTAAAAAAGTAAGATGCTTTGCTGTTCAGCCATTACCAGCTAAATTTGCATTGTGTTTTTCTTCAGGACAATCATGGTGTTATTTTGTTTTTCTCAAGTGAGTTTTCCTTTCCTTTCCTCATTGCTACAAGGCCCYGGGTTTTATTTGTCAAAGTACTTCCTATTGAGGTGCTTTAGTCCCTCACAAAGTGCTCTTTCTGGCCTACTTAAATATTGGACATTATTATGATAGATCTTTTCATCCTGCTCGCCGATGCCTTCCACTGTATTGCCAGTTTTGAGCGAATCTTCTGGTGCATGTTGCTGACAAAAGGAAAGTTCAAAACTGGTGATGGCCCCCTTGGAGACCTTGGCATCTGGCCTACTTGAGTGTCACCAGCTTCTAGAAAAGACTGTCAGTTATACACGAATGGTTTCAAACACTTTTTTTTTTTTTTTTTGTGATGTGGGTTATTGGCCACCGGAATGAGAACATCTGAGCCTTTTCCTCTCTCTTGTAGTAAAAACTTCAGACTTGGCATAAACTGCAGTTTTTTTGGAGAAGGGCAGGTCTAGATCTTTCCTTTCTAAGGCACTGAACTGGTTTAATTGAAAGAACAATTTGATTTGCTGCTGTAGCTGCTGCTACAGTGAAATAGCTTGGAATGCTAGCAAATTTTTACTTCTCTCACCCAAACCAAGGATTTAATACTGGCAGGTGAACCTGTGAAGGCTGCTATCAAGTATACAGAGACAATAACTGTCTTGGAGGTGGAACTTTGTCAATATTTTTTGCCTTGGGCCAAAAAACATTCACAATAATGGAGTGCTAAAGCCCTGCTCAGAAATGTTGCAGCTAGGAAAATGGGAATTTATTCCAAGTTTTAGAGTGCAGTATTTTGGTARGATGTGTGGTTTCTTAATCATCCTTATGTTGAAGCATCAACCATYGAGACATTTGGGGGCCACCTAAAGGTTTGCTTCTTGTTCAGTAAGAGCTGCCCTTCTGCTTGAGGTCATGCAAAACTGCTTGGCTGCATGACTGCTCTTAACATGCTTGTTGTCATGCATGTTTGAATCAAAGTCTCTTCCTGTGCTCTGTAACCTGGGCCGAGGATTTATTTTTTAATTATTTTAAAATATCCATAGTGGGACAAGGGAGAGAAAATTCCAAATTACAATGCTGAGAAATTGAATGGATGTTTACAAATCTACTTTGCCTGTTTCTTTCTGAAATGATTATGAGATGATAATCATAAAATGATTGGGAGAATAGATAATAGAAGCCTCTTGGGATTGTTCATATAATGTGAGTATTTTATAGTATCATAAATAGCAAGCCAACTAAGCTCTTATAAACTTATTTTATTAATGCACATTGATTTATAATTATAATTATTATGCCCAGGAATGCAGACAAATGCATGCTGTTTGGAAGCAGGTAAACAATTAAAGAAGTAGCTCTTAGAGGCAAGAGGGAGGGAACTCTATTGTCTGGAGTTTGCCAGCCCCATGGTTGGCTTTCCCCTGACTAATGCTGTGGTAGACTATGCAAAATGCTGTGTCTTCCCCTTTACCTTTATTTYAAAATGAAGATTAACAATATGAGGCAGTATCTCATATTTGAAAAAGTTGTTAGATGCAGGGAACTAGGGTTTTTTGGGCACTGGTGGTACTTTTTGCACTGTGCAAGTGCAGGAAGACTTTGGTTTGGTAACTCATGCAGGAAAATCTCTTCACTGATCCAAGCTCTGGCAGTAAACTGAACTCTAACACTGCCAGCTTTTTAGTCGTATCTTTGATGCCAGTATATAAATGCAGAAGTAAACAAAAAGGCACCATGTTAGTTTCACGTTTCAAATAATCAGCAAAGAAATACCAGTAGACGGTATTTTCGAAAAAAAACACCAACCAACAAACTCAACCAAACAACAACAAAAAACAAAACCAAAACAAACCGAACCCCCCCCCCCCCCAAAAAAAAAAAAAAAAACCACTCCAAAATCTTCAAAACCCGATCTTTATTTTCCTGAATTAAAATAGTTTGAGACTAGGTTACTGTATTTTCTTAAAGGCAAAAAAAGTTAACACTGTAAAATAACATTCTGCGCATGATCTATTATTTTTACTAAGTTCCAATACTGAAATTCTTTCAARTGCAAGCTTATACTCTGGAAGCATCACTGGAACTAGATACTTAGCTTACCATGTATTGTGTTTCAACCAGTTTAGGAAGTTCTGCTTAGTTCTAATAATCTCAAATAGGTTGGAGTGTCCAGTCCTCATTTGTGTTGTTAGTGATGCTGAAGTCTTCTTTTTGCATCTGTCAACAAATCCATGTGTGTTCCTCTTATGTGAATATTAGTCTTGATGTGTATGTATGCACATCAGAAAGACAGTAACTTCAATCTTCAATGGTTTAGCATGTACCTTTCTTGAAGTATATGAGTATTCCTAGGGCATTTAAAATTTGTTTCTAGATTTTAAATAGTGAATTGGCTTGAAATCTGTACCCTTAAATCTCAGATTTGTATTTTTAGATTGATTGCGAGAAAGGAAGATCCTGACCGTGAGTGGCAGTCAGCTCTCTGATGTACAGAGGAAACTTACTCCAGAACTCGATGGTGTTTTCCTGTGAATGAAATAGGCATTATGGTGTAAGAATCTTAGATAGAAAGTGTTAATCCAACCAGATTCTGGATGTCTTTTGGCTGTAAGTGCAGAGCCTAGAAGTGCATTTTATTAGATATCCAAGGTTTTCTACTTTAAAGGTACCTAGGTGCATATCACAAAACTTTCATAATAGATCCAGTATTGTTTGTAATTTCTTAAGTAACAGAATATCCACTAATGCAATGTTGTGTTTTTCTTCAGGTAAATAAAACCAAGTCATGAAATATAGATTTTATTTCCCATTACAGCTGCAAATTAGTGCCGTGTATATGTATAGTATTTTTTGTAAGCAGCTGTGGGATTAAAATAGTTTTTGCAGGTAACTTACTCGTTTACTGTTTCCCAGCTAAGTCAGAGTATTGTTATCATTATTGATGAAAAATGAATATACTCTGTGGTTTCATGACCTCTTGCTTTAGTATTCTAACATATTCACGAGGTTTGCTGTTTAAATAAATTCATGTGTGGATCAGAAAAGACAAACATGCACAGATTTGTATTTTGCCACCCACACACTTGATAATTTTTATGAAAAGACCAAACAGCAAAAGGCAAAGCCTCGAGGTCTCCCCTCACATTTTACCGAAGATTTAACAGCGGGATGACATAGTGAATAAGGGCCTTCTCCTGTGATTTGCTCAGTACCTSCTATGATTTACCCTTGGTGCCAATGAGGGCAGGCAGTATTTTGCAGAGGGTATGCATCCCATGGTAGAAGCAGGTCCTAAGAGTTTTATGACGCACACAGTGAAACAGCAACAGAAATTGTAATCTGAACATACCCACACTTCTCCAAATAAAAGGAAAAAAATGTATTTTATATTGTGACTTTTGTCTTTTTGCTTATTGTTTTTTAAATTGCTGTAGCTGATGTATATGCTACTTAAGTGTATTGAACAGTACCGAGTAAGTCACTCACCATCATTGAAAARCTGGGGACCCAGCGAAGGATGCGCTGGGAGAACACTCCCGTTACTGAAACACATTCCAGTGCCAACTGGATAAGAACTTGCTGTGCCCCTGCAGTGGGCAGGAAAACACTCTGATAACACCTCTCAGGCCTGTCCTTCACCTGTAACTTCACACATTGCCAGTGCCTGTATTCTGCACCCAGGAGTACATAGATGCCAAGACTGAACTATTAAAATGAAGCAGTGTTTGAGCTTTTCAAGCATGAACTAACAAGTGATGAAAACACTTTTTCTGTTCATTTCCTTAAATGGTCTCCAYAACCCACTCAAACTAAAATAATTATTAAAAAAATCTAACATCTTCTTTGGAACAAAGAGGTGATTTTCCTCTTTCTCCTCTCTCCTTTCACACAGATGATTTTAAACATCTAGGTCTAGACAGCTCTGATGAAAGCTGTTTCTCAAATGTTTGTATGCCACTGATTTTACATTATTTTATCTCTTATCCTCTAACCTTGTATCTTTTTTTTTCAKCCTGGCTAGAGGAATAGTTGCTGGATCAAAAAGATGCAAGTAGTGGGCCAAATTCTTTCCTCTCCTACACCCATTTTATTGTTTATACATGTCTTTGGACCTGTTTTAGTGAATACAGAATTACATTTTGTCTTTATCTGTTTTATTTCATGCACTTAGTTTTGTCAAAGTATGTTGTGTTTGTGCACAGATGTTAGTTAGCATTGCAGTAATTTTTCTTCTTCGTTGGTTTTGGTAGCTCTAGGAACATTTGCTTGCACATGGACAGCTTGCTCCTGCTGTTTCTCCCACACTTTTACTAATACAAAGTCACATGAGAAAACAAATCGCAGCATGTTTTTGTGGTACTACTTTTTGGTAGCCATTGATGTGCTTTCCACGGGTGTTCTATATGAGGAAATGGGTAACTAAGCTGAAGTATCAGAGGTCAGAGAGAGGGGATAATGATGTCTGGACATGATGCATACTATAGTAATACCTGGAASACAGTAAGTAAGAAGTAGAGTGTGCACTATGTCTGTTTAAATGTTTCTTCAGGACTGGGATTTGTCTCCTTATTAAGACATGGCTGTGCTATAAAAGTGCTCAAGAATTCATGTTTTCTCTGATATTTGATTATACTTTCCATAAACCTCTGAGAAGCATCACCTGCCATAAAGTAAATGAAAAACAAAGATGGAATTAAAGAAAACCCTGACTTCTTTCAGCATTTCATGACTGGCTCCAACATTATCTACAAAARGGGTCACATATTCATCTAGCTAAAAAAAAGATGCTTCCTTGGATAAGTGCATACATGTGGTGTGAGCTTCTTATGTTCAGGCAAAGTTGATGGGTTTGATTCAGAACTTTTCGCCGGCCTAACTAAGCTCTGTATAATCAATGGGGAAGTGAGACCCTCTTAGATGGAATTAATTTCCAGGTTTCTTTTTGCTGTTATTGACAAATATTTTGTCATTAATATATAACAGTATTTAAAATGAAATAAAATGCATGAAATTATAGCTAAGRCATTTTTGTAAACATTATAGCATTTTAATGTTAATCTGCAGCAATTAAAGGCCAGATCTCAAACAGATGAAAGCACTCTACGTCTCCAGTGTTACAAGACAAGTTAGTTGAAAATGATTTCTGAATAAGCCACAAGCTATTGATTGTGTTATTTGGGAGCACAGTTATTATGAGCATCTTAAATGCTATTCCGCTTTCCTGTCCTTAAAGCAAACACACAAACAAAAACACAGACAATATGCAGGAACTTGCTGCTGCTTTCACTTGACAATGGTGTTTCATTGCCGCCTTTTTGTGGTTAGAATAACTGAGTTGAGGRTAATGGCACATAAAATAAAAGCTATGAAAGGCCTTGTCTTTTGAGAAGGAAAACAAAAAGTTGTAAATAGAAGACAGTACTAAAAATTAGAATGATAAATTGAAAAATAATGTGATTGAACTTTTTCCGAAAATACAGTTGAATTTGCTGCCATTATTTAGGCTGCAGYACTATGAACAGTGACTTTATTTGGGAGAAGAAATGCTAGGAATTTTATTCYTCTGCATTCCTATTTGTTTCCTGGCATCTACTGATGATGTTTTTCTCTATTTTTTTCTGTTATTATTTACTAAATATATTATGACATTTTATTTACCTTGGTCAAGAGCTTTGAGACCTCTGTGTGGCTTYCCCATTCTAGCAATTTCACAAATAAATCACCGATCATTGTGCAGAAATACCACAGTTTACATGAAGACAGAATAATTTTTATGCAGGAAAAGCAGGTTTAGACTGGATAGTTGGATTACTACATCTGTAGGTATGAGTACAGAATACATCCGCTAGTATCTTTCTTTTTAATTAGCACCAGCAARTAGTTTTTATTAAAGCAATGTGTTACAGAGGGATTTTGGAGGTACATTGCTAGAATCTACATTSTTCAATAAGTCATTTCATTTTATGGACATACGTTATTTCTGCATTTGTAAAATCAGGGTATGTTGTTAGTCTTTTGTTAATTTCCAGATAATTAAACATTATTATCTATTTACCAATGAATAGATGTGATCTGTTTACAATATCAGAGATGTATATAAAGCACCCAGCTATAGTTGAAGCTCTAATTAAAATACATCATTGTTTGTCATGGTTTTAAGGCGAAAATTAAAAAGCGTTGCCAAATTAATCTTCAATCAAGAGTTCATTAATTAGCTAACCTTCTGTAAATGGGCTGCAGTTTGATGACAGCTCACTAAAGKACCATTTAAATGAAATCCTGATTGTATCAATCAGACAGGGGAAAAGAATTAGATTTGCGGCTCTTTTGCAGTAGCTCCTGCAAACATTTCCCCAACATTTAATGCACACAATGGATGTTAAACTATTTTAAAGTGATGAATCCTTTTTATTACTGTCCCAAACTCTGTTACTTCTTGCTGTATATCAAGAGGAAATGTATAAGGCTGCCAAGGTTTCATGATCCTGAACAGAATATTGCAGAGGAATATGCTTTATAACATAGTAATAAGCAGTTGCTTGAAATAACATCATAACTTTCCATAAGAAAAACGTTTTGAACAAATTATTGATTATATAATAGTCTTTAGCAAAATTTACTTTGCGTCTGTCATGAATTTTAAAATATGAGGGCTTAAGTGGTCAGGTACTTCAGTTGCTTTTGTGCTGGCTACATAAAATTTCTGTACCTCTAGACTATYTGGAAATGTCTGCCATGAAAGTGACAAATTAAAGATGTTAGTACTAGATAAGGGTGTATTTCTGTGCTACTTTAGCGCACGTAGTATCTATCTAGACCCATCATGAGGGTTGAAAAAGAACTTTAGAATGAGTTGTAGAAGTTAATGCATGATTTGGCAACTCCTTTTGTGATATGTAGGTGGGATTGGTTTGGTTGGATTTTTTTTTTGCATATATTTAGTCTGTATGTATGCTTTTTGTGCTTCTGTGTGAACATGTGTTTTATGAAAAGTACGGTCAAAATAACAGTCTCTATTTACTCTTGCCAAAAGTTTTTCTTCTAAACTCCGCATAAACACACATTTAGTTAACATTTGGATTGGTTGTGATCTTAGTGAAATAAAATGGTTTGGATTTTTTGGGAGGGTGGGTGCAGTTATTTAGTCATTCGGTTCATATACTCAAAGCTCTTTGAAACAAAAGTGTTAATTAAGGCCAAGAAAGATTGAGTGTCAAAGCACCAAGTGACATTGCATTTCATGACATCTCAAGCATGTACAAATTGAAAAATTATGTTGGTTTTTTTCAGCTATAGAAGTATTTCCATTTGTTTTGTATCATATATACTGATATTATTAACCAGTTATCTGCAATTGATATAATATTCTCAGGTATTGTAAAGCACCTCCTTGTCTTGTTTAGAAGTATGTTAAAATACAGCTTAAGTTAAAATACTGTTTTTCTGACCAGTAAAGCATTGTGCATTTTTGTTATGATCTGCCATGAGACAATAACCTTGTCCAGCACTGCCACATCTGTTAAGTCTATTCTGCCAATTAAACCACAGAGCTGATGTGGATTTTTTTCTTAGTCAAGGTGTTTATATCAAACATGTTATTCAGATACAGTAATCTAGTGTGAAGGAAAATCAGGTGGATTTTTTTCCTGTGTGCTGATTTGCATATGCATGTCAAATCTAGCTATGCCATTTTTTATGGTATTGAGAAAAACAAAATGACCTTTACTCAGGTTCTTAATAGTGGAAGTTTCTTATGTTCTGAATTTTCAGGTGGTGGGGGGAAGAGCCTGGAAGAGCAAGCTTTTGCTGATTCCGCCACTGATGCTCACAACAGTCTGATACAGTCTAATACACTAAAACTCTCTGTGCTTTCCTGTTATAATTGCATCTCTGCTCAAGGCTACTATAGTTAGGCTACATTAAATCTCATTGTCAGTCAGGCTGCATAAGGCTCAGGAAGCTCACGGGCTGGAGCTGGGCAATGTGATCTTCCTCAAGAGCAACTTCTCTCACTGCTACTTGCTTGTCTTCTCGCAGACTGCTGCATTACTATGTACATAATGGACACCCCTTACATAAATTATGTAACTTGATTTCTCCCCCTGTCTGACAGACACAATTTGCTTAAAAATAAATATGAGCCTGGCAATCTAGGTTGCCCATTCTCCTTTTAGCTAACTGCACATGTTATTTATTGTATTGAACTAAAAGCAAAAGCTAGAAGTCGCTAGTTCAGTTATCATCCAGCACAGGGCTCACATGTTGGAGGTGGGTCATGTACACTTCACATGTATGATAAAATATAGAAGCTTTCAGCAGGGCTTCTATCAAAATAATTATCTAAGCAATTATCTGTGCTATTCAGCTAACTTTTGCATGCGATGGTGTTTCTGTGCTTTTGTGTTCGTCAACCTTACTGCCTTGAGTTCTCTTAGGAACTATTAGACTGACAGTTTTCAAATTGTGCAGAAAAGACAAAGAAAGAGAAAAGGGCTTTTTATAGAAAATTGTGCCTTTATTACCGGTGGTTAATAAGCATTAATATCATAAAAAATCAATGGGTTAAATGCAGTTGTATGATTTTAACCAGTGCAAAGATTTCCATCTTGTGCGGGTGGCCTGCTTTTGCAGGAAGTCGTCTTTAAGAGTCTCAGCACTGCAGTTCTTTTCCTCCCAAATGCAGGGCTCTGTATGAAAGAGGAAAGGACAAGCAAATCCTGATGTGCTGTACTTGTTTGAATTTTGCAGATTCCTGATCCTGTAGACTGATAAAACCAGGAACAGAAACAAACTTTCCCTGAAACTCGCACTTCAAGATAATTTTGTCATTCAAATTACTATTATAATTAAAGAAAAAAGGCTTGTTGGCTTCTGTAGATACATACCAAATTATATATGTTTTAATTTTGGGGTCTTCAAAGGTCCGTGTTCATGAGAATAGGCTTCAGGCAGTAGTATCCAATTTGGGGTACAGACAGAAGAATGCATACTATTTATTGTATACTTTGAAAAAGAGAAAAATGGATTTATTTTGTGTGAGAATTTCTGTTGTTCTCTCTCTTTTTTTAGGRTATTGTTTACATTCTAGGAATGTGGGCTTTGTCAAGGGATAACCTTTGTATTAGGCAAAGGAAAATGTTACAAGGAATAATACAGTCTCTTTTATTAAAAAGTTYGCTTCTTTATCATAGCAGTTTTCTTTCGGTGTATCATGGATGGGGAGAAAAGGACAGTTCATAGGTGGGAAACTCTACTAATGCATCTATATTTAGTGGTTGTATCCTTCTTCCCAGTTGCTGGCAAAGCGTTGAGAAAAGTAAACCATGTGCTTTTGTACTGTCATATTTGATTTGGACTATATTCTCACTGTTGTTTGAAGCTAACATGAAACGCAGTGTCTGCATGACCCATTTTAGCAGCCCATTATCATAATTTCACTGTCATATGGCCACTGAGTTAATGTACTTACAAATGACAGAGAAAGTGTGTTACATGACCTTAGGGTTTTCAAAAATTAAATGACGTAGGAGGTCGTATTTCAAAGAATTGTTAAAGATTAGGGTTCTGGGCAGTTGGCTTTTGGCTTTTTTCTTCTCCTCACCTTAAATTGTTATAGCTTGTACCAAGAAGGTACCATTATTCCTTGACAGACAAAAATACCAAAATTTTAACRTTTTATCGAGCTCTGGGTTTTAGTCATTAGCCTAATAATTCTGAGTAATGTTAAAATCTGAATGCAATCTATTTTGATTATTTTAATTTTTTTTTTTCCATTGCAATTCATCTATGTTCCTGATATAATCTAAGTTAAATTGTCTCTTGTGGTTTTTTGTTTTTTTGTTTTTGTTTTTGGTTTTGGTTTTTTTTTTTTGCTAGGTGTGGATTTTTCTTTGTTTTGTTGKTTTTTTAAAGGAATTATTTTGAATGTAAGAAGCAAAGCAAGCATGTTTCCTGGATTTGCTGCAATGGACGTATCTTCTGGTTGATCAGGTGATGTGGTAGTGCCGGGAATAATTTTGGTTTGAAAAATAACCTTTTTAACAAAYGGCTTTCTTAATTTGAGTATAAACCAGATCTGAATGTGTTTCTTAATTTAAGCAAGTGACATTGGCATTTTATCAGAGTCCAGTGTCCCCATACTTCCCAAATTTTATGGTGTCATGAACTTACATTGCTAAAACCCACCATAGTGAGTGATTGATGTTTCTTTCATCACAGAAGGGGTTACATTGAGGGTAAACCACATGGCTATGATATATATTCAGTAAGTGAGGAAATGGCAGGAGAAACCACAAACATGTAGTCCAAGTGGCATATCCTCACCTTTTCCTCATAAAGTTTGGTATTGAAACCAACTGCCTTATYTTTTCTTTACCCTTGTGAAGTTGGAAATCCTGTAGGCAGCACTCTGCATGAAAGGCCTCTCCAAGGTTTTCCTGCTTGAACTAGAGTTTGTACAAACAAACAAGTATCTTTTTTTTTCCCCATAGAAATAGRCAGAAGTCTGTCTTACTGTAAAAAACCCAGCCATCTGAACAAACAAAAACCCCAGCCTTTGTTGTGACTAATGTATTTTCTGAAAGTGAAACTCTGTGACAAGCAGAAGGAATCCCGTAATTTTACTTAAGGACTTACTTGSAAATGCTAAAAAGATAAAGTGGGACAAGGTTCTCCCTAAGCTGGATCTCCTTTACCACCCACCGTCCAAGTTATTTGTGGCTCTTGAGGAGGGTTTGCTCATCCRGGCTTGCTCAGGTAACCTGTGATATGGTACAGTGTTGTTGTGGGGTTTGGTGGTTGAGTTGTGTGAGCATTGTTTTCACTTGGAAGCCTTATCCAAGCAGAAGCTGCCTTTACAGATGGAAATTTTGTCTCAGCAAGGACTGTAGAAGGAATCAATATTCTTCACTCAACCAGTGTTAGAAATCCTCCAGCCTCTGACCCCACTGACACAAATAGTTTTATTTAAAATTACTAATTTTTGAGAAAGCTCCCAAATGTTACCGTAACAGACTAATGCACCTTGAATTGGTTTGAAGAGAAAATGTGATTGCCATGTATGTCTAGAAATTACTGCCTTAAATAAATTTTGGAGTTCCAGACAACCATCTTCAAAATACTGTATTCTGGTTTTCTATCTATATAATTTCATAGCAAAGCTAAATAATAATGTAACAATAGAGAAAACAATAATACCAGAATTTATTTGCTGAATTTAACATTGTAAAATTGCTTTGTTGCTTGGTTTTCTGTGGCACTAAGGGACTGTTCTCATTTTACACCCAGGCAATCCCATTGATTTCAAATACAATCTAAAGGGGTTGTCTGCTTATAATAGAGGGCAGAATTTGACTTTCATTGCTGGGTGTAAATGCTGGCAGAATTTAACTTTAAGGTCTCAATCCTGCAGGAAACCCCCAAGCACAGCTCTGTTCATTAAAGAACTTAGCCATGCTTTTAACCTTAAATAARATTCTTCTGCTCATGCAATGTTTTGCAGGGCACTTAGGCACACACTTACATTTCATTAACGTCAGTGCACCGAAGCACTTTGTGGCAGGACRTGAGCAGAGTCTCAGGGACAGGAGCAGTGTGGCCAACTTCAAAGGCATGAGCCCTGTAGTGGTTGTACCTGGCTAGAGYGTGGTGGGACCTCTGACCTCAATGTGCCTTGTCCCTGCCAGACTGTGCTCCTTTGGCAGCTGGTGGAGCTTGTTTGTGCTGCTTTCTGTTTCCAAACATTGCCTGCTCTTTCTCCTTGGGTCCCAGTTTCTGAAACTGCTGCTGTGAATTCAGGTGGTGTTTGGTTGCTCTCACTTTAAATTTTTGTGTATGGTGCTCTCCCTGCTGCCYGTGCTTTGTAAAAATAAAGCACAAGATCTAGTAGTGTTTCTAAATTCTAATGGAAGTACATAATTCTGGCGTACCAGTCTTCACAGGTCATTTGCTGAGAGCAGYGAATGGCTCTAAATATGCATGTGATATTGTGGAGCCCGTGTCTCAGGTCTGCGGTTGTTCTCAGGCAGAGCACTGACAAGATG
>NW_026623301.1:2109598-2112098 GCF_030028575.1 Malurus melanocephalus | reverse complement strand
TCACAATGTGAGATTTTGGATTCTTTTGTAAAACTCTCATGACTGTATTTTGAAAATGTGTCTGTAAATGGTTTGGTTTTTTTCATTTCCCTCTTGTTTTTCTGTAATGAGGAAGGAGATGTGTGGCTATAGATTGCCTTTTCTATCCGTACTTCTTTTTTCTCCATAAGATATGTGTTCTTGTGTGCGGTGGAAGTCACCCCCAGCCTGGAGTGCAGTTTGTGSAAGGTGACAGTGTGGGCTGTGAAAACTTCTGCAGCTGCTGTCTCCTGTTGGCTGGGTAAATATTAGAAGCTGTGGCAATACATCTGTTGAAGAATGGTGAACACTCACATTGTGCCACTATTGTTTAGTCACAGAGTAGGCCCTGATTTAGTGAAGAATTTCAGACCTAAACCTATCCCTATTTGTCAAACCTGTGAAATACGTATTTCAGTGAAAATTATTTCAGTATTCAGTTCCTTTACTGAACTGTGACCTTCACTGCTTAGATGTTTCTGCTGAATAAATTTATTTATCTGGAGGATTTAAAATTGGGTCTTGAGAGCTTATAGCATTTAATTTTGTAGACTATTAAAACCAAATAAAATTATTACTTTTGGTCCTTTCCAAAATAATTTATTTAATGTCGAATCCCTTTTTGAATGGAAAAAAATACCTCAGTAGAGACAGATTCCTTCAAAAGCACCGTTCCAGGGYTGCAGAAAGGTTTTATGTGAGAATATTTGTATTTTTAACCACATCCTTACATTTCGGATCTCTGTCTGCTTTTTCAAACAATGGATGTGTATTTATAGTGTAAATATTCTCACTGAAGCAAACACAATGTGCTGTGCTACTCACATGTACAATATATAGCATCTCATGTCCACTTAGATTAGAACGCACAGCTTTTAACACTGCTCAAAGATGACAGTATATCTATGGGGAAGCATTGGCATCCAGAAGGCACATTTTATAGGCAGAAAAATAATAGAAAGACTTAATAAGAAGAAAAGAAATACACAATGTTCCCCCTAATCTTTGGTTTCTGAAATTTGAASGTTTTTCCCCCTTTTTTCTACCTTGCATTTGATTCAGTCGGTCCCGACAAAAATGAAAAATAAGAGAAAAACTGATGCTATGTTCTGCAATTTCTTCTGCTTTGAATATAGTTACTGTTGAGGAGGATCATTGCTTATACCTGCTCTTGATATTTTTGTGTGGTTTTGACATGTGTAAACCAGTATCTTTGCAGATGCAGGAAAGTCTGGAGAAGGTTGCTGAAAGTTGCTCGGTCACAGAAAGATATGTTGTCTGAAATCTGTCTGTTGATCTACCTTTTATAATTTAGAATCTCATGCTTTTATTAAAAGTAGAACGTATTATTTTCTCTGCAAGTAATTATAACAGGAACATTTTTGCTGCATTTAAAATACTGAATTTTACTTATTTGTCAAATTTCTGTGAGAATTTTAGTAAAACATACATGTTTTTAGAAATTAACATTCTTCCTTTTGTTTGTGTCTGTTAGCTCTTACWGAAACGTTTTCAGTTAGAGAATTGCACTGACCTTGCAAAATACCATATGTTGAGTGTGCTGCTACTCATCTCATAAGCATTAGTAGTCTTGAATGAACAGGTATTKTCTGTTTCTTATGATAACTAGAGGAGTAAAATAGAGTATTTTTTGATTGCAGGGACAGAAATTAAACATTACAGATTACTCTCTTTCTTGTTAAGCATTATTTCTTTGTGACTTTAGATACAACTACAGCCATGTGGGTGTGCACATCATACAAATTCAGGGTTTTTTTGAAAAACTGACTAAAATTCTGAAATAGTAGAAAATCATAGTTCTGGCCAATTGTATATTCTTAACGCTTATATTGCAGTATATGTAGGTAAGGGAGTGAACTCAATTGTATAGTAGTCTCAGAAAAACTGAAGAGTAGAAGTAAATAAAAGATGGACATTTCACCCAAACACCCAGTTTCTTTGCTTTGACAGTTTAACATGGACCTTACATACAGTTTTAATATTTCTTGTGTGGTTTAGCTCCTTTTTATTTTTATGATATAGTGCAAAAGTATGACAATAGAGAAAATGCCATYAGAAGTAAATAAAGGAAAATAAAAGAAACGGCAGGGGATCATGTAGCGTTTCTACTTAACTAGATATTTAAATGGTTATATAGAACAATTATAAAAATATGTATTTATGCAATTTAGAATTAAATAAAGAGATGTAAKCCAATAATTCACGATCCTTACAAAATGCTGTATCAACTATAGGAATATCCAGCATCTTATGATAGTTTTTTGCACCTAGTTATTAAAAATACTGGGATGTGAAAATTAGAGAAAAGTGGCATAGTTGCATTGTGGTTATTGAGAAGATAGCTGTTCATAAAAGCTCAAAATGTATGTTCTCTCAGTTTTTAGCTTGTGCTTGTTTGGTGGTTTTTTTGGTGGGTTTTTTTGGGGGGGCGTTGTTGTTTGTTTTGTTTTGTTGGCTTTTG
>NW_026623301.1:2015693-2108783 GCF_030028575.1 Malurus melanocephalus | reverse complement strand
AAAAAAGAGACATTTCAAAGAGCATTCATATTATAATGAAAGAAGATTCTTTTTATTTTTCAGAAAAGACATTTCAGAATATATTAGCAACTGTATACAAAAAGAAGCTCAACTTGTACTTATGCCCCCCCCCCCAACTGAAGAAGACCTCAGCTTTCTTAACATGATAATRCATATTTTCTTCATATCACATACGAGCAGAAATACCTCCTTCTTGCCTTTCTTTCAGTATTGTACCRTGGAAGGACACAGGACACATTTCAGCATCACTTGCTGCAGAGTTCACTTGACAAGGAGGCACTTTTTTATTCAGTTACTGAAAATTGTTCATAATCCATGTTTTCTACCTTGACRTTCTCATAAATGATCTACATTCCATTAGCATTGTTATTTTTTTAAGSTTCTTTTACAAAACTGGAGGGAAAYGTGTACARCTATGTTTTCTGCTTTGCAATGRAAGTGTACATTTATCACTTAGGTACATGTAAGTCACTTCTGTGAATTGAGCCTTTGGAGTAAATGTGTTTTGATGTAATGGCCATCTGCTCATGAATATCACATTTGGTAGTTTAACAAATAGTTTGATATAGATAAACACATAGTTTGGTGAGATCATATAGTTTCASAGATAGCTATGCAATAGCAAAGTTTTATATTTCCCATAAGCCAATAATCAAGCTGCAGTGGAGACTTCAATGTTTTTGATTTTTACTTTAAGAAATTAATTTCTAGTGTTTACTTCTACTTTCTGATGGCTTTTTTTTCCAAAATGGTAAATGCAGGACCCACATCTGATCATAGCAGGAGGCAAACTATATTCTATCCATTTCAGAGAGCAATCAGTCTGAGTTCTCTTTTCACCTTTCAAAAATGAAAGCTGTTCTGCTCCCAGATGGACGCAGTGCAGCCAGCCACCAGGAGACCCTGGGAACAGCTGACCTGACACTCTTGCCCTGTATGGCTTCATTAGTCAGGTATCAGTGACACAGAAATGGCCCCYGAAGCTGTAGCTAAAGCCAGTTTGCAAGAAAAGACAGAACTGACAAGATAGAGTTGGTCAAGYCAGTGATTCTGAGTGCTGTGGTCTGAGGGATGCAGGTCAGCTGCAACGTGTTMCACATACATATGTAGTGCAGTAAATATAGCTCAGTACCAGGCCATTTTTTAAGCTGATAAAAACTAGTTTAGTAGGCTCTTTGTTTGATTTTAGTTTTGATATTATGGTATTTACTGTGGTCCTGGCACATATTTTACCGCTGAAGTCAAAGTTTATTCTTCAGTATCACTGATATCAAACTGTAACAATGACAGAGTKCGTGGATTTATAGGAGGAGTGTGTGAGTGATGGTGAGTTTGGTTTTTTGGATGTATCTTCAAAATTTGTCTTCMTGGTTACTGTTTTTAGTGCAGAAGAGAGCCATGTAAAATGTGTGTGTTYGATAACTTTGTCTTGTTTCCTCCCCATCTCCCCTCCTGTATTTTAGCATATGTTCCTGAGGAAGAATTGAAAGCAGCAGAAATAGATGAAGACAGCGTGGAAGATGATGGGCTGTCTCTGGACATCCAGGAGAATGAGTATTTGTGCAATGAAGAAGCGGAGATCAAAGAGGCTCAAAGCTACCAGAACTCCCCAGTCAGCACTGCAACTAATCAGGATGCAGGCTATGGTTCGCCGTTTAGTGAAAACAGCGATCAGCTGGCCCATTTCAAAAGCACTTCCTCTAAAGAAGAGAAAGAGGATCCTCAGTGCACAGACAATGTTTCCTATCCACAGGACAGCTTGGCACAAATAAAAGCTGTGTATGCAAATTTGCTTTCAGAGACTTGCTGGTCCAGTTTAGCTTTGGACTTAAAGAAATCCAATCCAACCACCAGCAACAACGGAATCAGCCAGAATGAAAACACCACCAGTACTGATGCCAATGCCAATTCCCAGAGTACTTGTACTACTACTACCAACACTAGCACCAGTACAACCACCAGTAGTACCAGTAACAGTAATAGTAACAGTGGTGGCTCAGGTTATGACTGGCACCAAGCTGCATTAGCTAAAACTCTGCAGCAGACCTCATCATACGGACTTCTCCCAGAGCCGAGTCTCTTCAGCACAGTACAGCTTTACCGACARAACAATAAACTCTATGGGTCTGTGTTCACCGGTGCCAGCAAGTTCCGATGCAAAGACTGCAGCGCAGCCTAYGACACGCTGGTGGAGCTCACAGTGCACATGAATGAAACTGGACACTACCGTGATGACAACAGAGACAAAGAAGCTGATAAGACCAAGCGGTGGTCAAAACCTAGGAAACGATCGCTTATGGAAATGGAAGGTAAAGAGGATGCCCAGAAAGTKCTGAAGTGCATGTACTGTGGGCATTCGTTTGAGTCTTTGCAAGACCTCAGTGTCCATATGATAAAAACAAAGCATTACCAGAAAGTGCCTCTGAAGGAGCCAGTACCAGCCATCACCAAATTGGTCCCTTCTACCAAAAAGCGAGCACTTCAGGACTTGTCTTCACCTTGTTCACCTGAGCCAACAGGGATCACAGCAGAAGCTTCAYTGGGTGAGTCTGCAAAGGATCAGAAAACTGCCAACCCCTACGTGACTCCGAACAACCGCTATGGCTATCAAAATGGTGCTAGCTACACTTGGCAGTTTGAGGCACGCAAAGCCCAAATACTGAAGTGCATGGAATGTGGCAGTTCCCATGACACTTTGCAGCAGCTCACTGCTCACATGATGGTCACCGGTCATTTCTTGAAGGTGACCAATTCTGCGTCCAAAAAAGGCAAACAGCTGGTGTTGGACCCAGTGGTGGAGGAGAAAATACAGTCTATACCTCTTCCACCAACCACCCACACAAGGCTACCAGCCTCCAACATTAAAAAGCAGCCTGATTCCCCGGCGGGCTCCACAAACTCTGAGGAAAAGAAAGACCTAGAGAAGGAAAAGCTGGTGGTCACTGAAACAGAGAAAAAGATTAAGGAAGAGAGTGAGGACTCTACAGAGAAATTTGAGCCAACAACTTTGTATCAGTACCTCAGAGAGGAGGACCTAGATGATAGTCCTAAAGGCGGAATAGACATACTGAAATCCCTGGAGAACACAGTGACAACAGCCATCAGCAAAGCCCAGAATGGAGCCCCTTCCTGGGGAGGATATCCCAGTATTCATGCAGCTTACCAGCTCCCGGGAACAGTCAAACCCCTTCAGCCTGCRGTGCAGAGCGTTCAAATGCAGCCGTCCTACGCAAGCAGTGTGAAATCACTGTCGTCAGAACACAACGCGCTCATCCATTCCCCAGGCAATCTCACACCCCCGCCTCACAAGAGCAATGTATCTGCTATGGAGGAACTAGTCGAGAAAGTTACTGGTAAAATCAACGTGAAGAAGGAAGAGAAGCCTTTGGAGAAGGAGAAGAGTTCTCCAGTTAAACCCATGTCACCTGCTGCTAAAGAAAACAAAGACTTCCCCAAAGCAGAAGAAATAAATAGCAAACAGCAGCCAAAGAAGAGCTCTGAGTCAGAAGTTCAGAAGGTCAAAAAGGATAGTCCAGCAGAAGCACATACGCCAAATGGTACAGAGCCACTTAAAACAAAGGTTGCAAATGGCTGTAACAATTTAGGAATTATCACAGATCATTCACCTGAGCCATCCTTCATTAATCCATTGAGTGCTTTACAGTCCATTATGAATACCCACTTAGGCAAAATTTCTAAGCCTGTAAGCCCCTCTCTGGACCCTTTGGCCATGCTGTACAAAATTAGTAACAGCATGTTGGACAAACCCATTTACCCGACCACTCCAGTCAAGCAGGCTGACGCTATTGATCGGTATTACTATGAGAACAGCGATCAACCTATTGATTTAACAAAGTCCAAAAACAAGCCTCTTGTTTCCAGTGTGGCTGACTCTGCCTCGTCTCCGCTGAGGGAGAGTGCCCTGCTGGATATTTCCGATATGGTGAAGAACCTCACGGGCCGTTTGACACCCAAGTCTTCAACTCCCTCTACCGTGTCAGAGAAGTCTGATGCTGACGGGAGCAGTTTCGAGGAAGCTTTGGATGAACTGTCACCAGTACACAAGAGGAAGGGCAGGCAGTCCAACTGGAACCCTCAGCATCTTCTGATCCTTCAAGCCCAGTTTGCTTCCAGCTTGAGGGAGACCCCAGAAGGCAAATACATTATGTCGGACCTMGGTCCACAAGAGCGGGTACACATCTCTAAGTTTACTGGTCTTTCCATGACCACAATTAGCCACTGGCTGGCCAATGTGAAGTATCAGTTAAGGAGGACAGGTGGAACTAAATTTTTAAAGAACTTGGACACAGGACATCCTGTTTTCTTTTGCAATGATTGTGCCTCTCAGTTCAGGACTGCTTCTACATACATAAGTCACTTAGAGACACACCTAGGGTTTAGTTTGAAGGATCTGTCAAAGTTGCCACTTAATCAGATTCAAGAACAGCAGAATGTTTCTAAAGTCCTCRCAAACAAGACTTTGGGCTCACTTGGAATTGCCGAGGAGGACTTAGGCTCCACATTCCAGTGTAAGCTCTGTAACCGAACTTTTGCAAGCAAGCATGCAGTCAAACTGCACCTTAGTAAAACACATGGCAAGTCCCCAGAGGACCATCTGATCTATGTAACTGAGTTAGAAAAACAATAGCGTCCAGGTAAGCAGCCARGTATGCAAGTGACCACAGGAACATTGCACTAAACTTCTTCATAGTACTGCACTAGGCCTGACCTGAGCCTCTGAAATCAGTCTTACTTTTGTTGCTGAACTGCCTATCTGGACCTTGGTTTTTCTTACACTTATTTTGTAGTTATATTTATATGCTCTTTGTCTGATCTGTGCATGGTTATTTTTTTGTTTCTGTTTTTATTTTTTGTGAGTCAAAGTCTGACCTTTATTTTCAACATCTGTCCTTGATGTTAAGCTATCTTTTGTAGAATATAGTGGGAGACACTATTGAGAGACATTAATTTAGCCGTAAAGAAAGACACAAAGAACAATGATAAAGAGACATCCTAAAATTACAAAGTTGCCATGACAATAAAGGTCACAGAACCTGGTAGTGTCAAGTTTTAACCCTCTGAGAACTGTAATAGCATTTCTGTGCCTTTCCCAGTGACTAAATAAGTGAATAAGGAAAAACAAAACAAAATAAAAGGCTTAAAGGCATTTTGTTCAAATAAAAGCTGTGTCAGAAGCAGGACTTTTTTTTTTTAATGAATGAGCTTCTTTTTATTTTTTTTTAATGCAGAACTGGTTTGTGAAGATATTGTGCATGCAGTCCTTGGAAGAAGGAGAGCTGTGTAGTACTCAAGGGGTTAGGAAGCCACAACTGTATAGGTTAAATAATAATTTAAAAAAAAGCAAACCAAGTTGCCACTATGCCCAAACCCTCTGGATGCTGAGAATTGCCACTTTTTGGCAAAAAAAAAAAAAAAGTATGCAAGCTGTTATTTAAAACAAATGTAAAAATGCTCTTTTCTTTCCTTTATTTTTTTTTTCTGTAAAATACTGCAGTTTATAGTTATTTACAAATGTTAAGCTTTGGTACAAGCTGACCTTTCTATAGTGTGCTGCATTGGTAAATGAAAACAAAAAAAAAAATGGGGCAAATGTTGGATTCTGTTCCTTGTAAATTGCCAGCATCAGCTTAAAAAATACATGTTACATATCGTACCATTTTAAACTGTTCAACTTTCTTTGTACCTTCTGGCTGTATGCTTTCTCTTTTAACTTTTTATATTGTCATTTTATATTCGATTTCTGTGTATATAATGTAAAACCTCACTTTTTGAATAAAATTTAGTTCCTGCAGCTTGATATAAATAGAGGAATTTTACTGGCACCTGCATCTTTCCAGATGCATGTACTTAAAGGAACTATCTGACAAAAAAAATAAATAAATAAAAATAAAGCAAGCAATGCACTATGAATTATACATTTTGATGTTTTATCATTAATATTGTACAGTACATTTTGGTTCACACAATTAAATCCACTGTTTTCTCAAGTGTAAAATAAACCCACATGCAGTTCTTGATTTACATACATTGTCATGTCGTCATTATATTGCCTTTGAGGTGTTATTCCAGCTATAAGAGGCATCGTTTATATAATCAACCAGCGAAGATCTATTTGAAATCATCTCTCGTGATCTGTGTGCTGACGTGTCTCGCTCGAAGCCGTAATGCTGGTAACCTCCTGGAAGAGATTTGCAGCAGGTACGCGCTGGGAAAGSTACAGAGCCAGAGCAGCAAGGGGCATTCTGCTCCTCACTGGGGCACAAGAGGGGTTGCAAAGGTTTTGGCCAAGTTAATTTCCCTATGCTGTGTGACTGTACCTGTAGCCATTTTCTGTGTGCATTCAAAGGCCGTCTCTCGCTCCCTCCCTTCTCTGGTGAAGCACATTTTGATTTCAAGTTTCGTAGTCAGAGGCTGTGGCTCCTGCCCCTGCCGTCTGTTGGATGCCGCAGTGCTGCCTTTCTGGCAGCAGTGAAGACCTCAGAGGCTTTGACACCAGTTTTTACTTACAGTACAAGGAGGCAGACCTGTGTTTCTCTGTACTTTTTAAATATTGCATTTTGAGGTAAGCTGAGTGCTATCATATCAGGTGTTTCCCTTAATCTTTATTTCTGTTCTGTTGAATGCAGATGTCATTTAGAATGTAAAAGAGAGCTGTCAGAGCCTTCACTTCTCTATCTCCTGAGTGCTTTGACAGTTACAGTGTATGAAAGGCTGGGATCTGGTATCCATTACACTTTTTGGAGGGGCTATTAAATATGAGGACCTAGAGGGGTTTGCTTTCACATGGTATTAGTGATACTATTGTGTTATATACTTCTGTGTATGTATGTATATTTTGGTTTCTTCTCAATTCTTCTGAAAATAATTGACGTATGAAGTCTTCACTTCCAAATACAGCAGGRTTAGACATTTAATCTTTACTTTAGCTGCAACTCTAGAAATATCCATGCAYTGTTCTGTTCTCTGTAAAAGCCTATCAGGTGCAGGTCAGTTACATTTACATGGTGCTTCTAAGTAGTTCAGGAAAGTGCCATGAGGGTTTTTTAAAATGTCCCTTACTTTCTTTGCTGCTAACTACCTGTGTCCTTCTGGGGATCTAGCCATTTAGACATTTCAGTTCAATTACTGGATGATTATGTGCTTTGGGCCCAAGGGGTGGTGAGGAAGAAAAACAGTCAGGCCTATGGCCATAATACAGAGTCTTTAAATAATAACCCTTTGAAGTTTTGTTTACTTTCCCACAGGCCTGCAAACATGTGATTATAAAATATGCTATAGTACTTTGCAGTAGTGGGTGAAAAGGTTGAAAGGGAGAAATAATAGCTCTAAAGTGGGTTTGAATCTAATGTAAATCCATTAAAACTGATTTTGAAACACGGCATGTAAAGTGAGTTCTCAACACCAGGTGACTCCCTCGAGAGGTGTTTATGACATTGCTAAATCCGTTCAGTTCTGATAGCTTCAGAATTGGACAATCACTCATCATCTGTGCCACTGTCTGAAGAAAGTCCATTTAGAATAAACCAGAGGCTTTACCTGGTGACTATGCTGATGTAACACTTTCTATGACTGAAATATGGAGTAGGTGAAAATTGGAGGGCTCTGATGGTTCACCTGCTTAAGAAAATGAAGTACAGTGACAGTACGATCTTTATTATTTGGATTTTTGCCACTTTTGTTTGAATATTGTATTTCAGAAAAAAAAATCCTTTTTAAAAAAGAAATTGCACAGTTTAAAACAGTTATTCTTTTTCCCAGAGATTTTGTTTTTTTTGTTTGTTTTTTTTTGGTTTTTTTTTGTTTTTTTTAATATTTCAATAAGATTGCAACAAAAGCAAGTTTGTACTATTCTGCAAATATCTCATAAAGCTGGTGGATGGAAGAGACCACACAGCCTTTTAGGACTGATCTTGAAGAAAAGAAACCTAAGAGCTTTAAACCTCATTGTAGTCTCTGTAAGCCTGTATACCTGTTTTGTGATGTATGCAAAATCCACTGTGTCTGATTATTTTCAGAAATGTATAAAGCTCATCTTTTTCAGCATTACATTGCTGGTGTTCACACCTTTGCTTGTATCTGTTCTCAGAGCGGAAGATCTTGGTTTGCCTATTTTCACATGTTGATTTCTGCTTCGGTGCATTTTTCTATATTGCTGTTTCAAAGCTGGTGCAAACCGCTGGAAATTTGGGAGATCTGTGTACTGATGACGTTAGTCCTGAATGAAATGACCTTTTATTTTTTTTTTTTTAATAGCATTTAGTGGGTTATTCACTAATGTCTTCTGCAACATAACTTTGTTATGGCTTTCTCAGAATGGTTACACTGGTAATAATGATGCCAAATACAATCTGTCCTTTTTGTGGAAGCCACTAAAATGCAATTGCAATTAAGTATAAAGGCATAAAATACACATATTATCTTGTGTTAGACTAATCAAGGCGCAGTGCATCAGCTTTTGCTTTCATTTTCCAAAGCCATCTCAAATTTGAGCACGTGATATTCTCTAAATAATATGGCAGGGGTCCTGGTTAGGAGTCCTCCAAGGAGAGGCCAGTTTCCATGTGGAGTGTTCTTGCAGCTCYGTAGGTGTTGGTCTCCTGGCTGATACAGTATTGAGTTACTCTCCCAGCATGAAAGTAGCRGGAAGTGGGATTTCACCATCTGTTCACTGAAATTTAAAAGCAGGGTCCTTTTCTGTCCATGGATGAGAACAGAATGCTAACCCAAATTCWCTGGCCAGATAGTAATCTATATAAACATTATTCCTCCAAATTTTTGTTTTCCCTGCTCTTCTGATTGAGTTTCTTCTCATAATGTTTCATGGGGCTTTGTATAGTTTCTCTTCATCACTGTGTGTACTCAGCTTTGTCCTACAGGTAGGTGGAGAGACCACTTTGGGATGAAARATGCTATTCTAAGTAGAAGGTGATATCACAGCAAAGTGAAAATATTAGTATCCAAAACTGGATGTATTGTAAAGAAAGGAGAACATTTTACAAGTCTAGATGAYGCACATTACCTGAGGTTAGTATAATTTAGGAACTGTTCTTCTTTATCCCATATCTTCATTAGCTCTGTTTTTTGGCTGGTGATACACTAAAACTGATKTTAGCATAGTTTAGCACCAAGAGGTCAGCACTGCAAACACTGACACATAGCCAATGGACCTAGTTATTTTCAGACAACCAATATTAGAATATACAATGATTAGAAAAGCTGTAGACATTCCCACTGGGCATGACAAGATCAAGTTACTCTGTTGTGAAGATACCTTTATTTTTAAAAACACTTCTTCAGTTCTGTCCAGTGGCCTGCTGAATCAGATCAGCATGGTCAAAATGGATCTAGCAAAGTTTTATTGTAACTACTGTAGTTGTTACCTGTTTTTTTCTTTTGTTTTCCCTGTGAAAAATAAAAAGTTTAAATTTGATTAGTTATAGCCAGTTTGTCAGGATTTGAATGTTTTTTACTTCTGGATAAACTTCTTAGTGCATAAAATTCAGGGAAAATTAATGGTTAAAAATATTAGTTCTTTTAAGGAAGCAGTTCTCAAACTAAATATTTCAGGGCACAATGTGTTGACCATCACTACAGCTTAAATTGGAACAAATTTAATATAGTGAGAGTGTACTGCATTTCTGTCCAGAGTGGCTGTGTCAGCATTGCCTGAAGTTTCAGGTTAAAGCCTGACAGGTTCCTGACCAGGCTTGTCAGATGTAGGACACCTGTGGTTAAATGCCACATGGTCACTTGAGGAAGGAAGGTTGGAGTCTGGTTGCCTGCAACCCATCTGCTCTTGTAGGAGTCCAGAGCTGATTCATTTGCTCAAAACAGCATACATTATGAAATCTTAAAAGCTGGTGGGATGCATTAGGCAAATACAGGCCAGCCTTCAGGGTCATGCAGATGGAAGTCACTTCTCTTGGTATACATGACAACTTGTCCAAAGCCACCTCTGTGAGAGAGCGTCCAAACTGAAGTTTGTATTAGAGCTTGTTGAGCCATGGAAGTGGAATGGCACCWGTATTTCCTACCCAAAAGGTGACACCCATGATGGTGGAATCCAGAAAGCCACATGCCACAAGTCACACAGTCAGAAACAGTGCCCAGAGCTCATGACCAGCAGCTAGAGGTCTAGCCACTAGAGCATGCTCTTGGGCACAGTTCCTTACTCCCAGAAGACTCATCATAGAACAAGTAGTTGAGTAGAGTCCAGTATGATCTGGAGTGAAAGATTCAATAGCTAAGAGCAAGCAGTTTCTTTCAAGTTAGTTCACTAGTGGACTGGTAGGTGCTAAATCAGTTTGGCAAAATGTATTAACTTGCCAACTGGCACTTCAGCTTYATTATACCATACTGTGTATCATCATGGTCAGAATCCTTTCATCCCTTGACTTTCCTTTCAGCAAAGTTTGGATACTCAAGCCTGAACAGTGATGAGGCCAAATATCAGTCCTGCTGATTTACTTAAAATTACAAGTATTTTTGTTTTTGAATGGCAGGATAGGTTGCTTCATCTTGGAACTGGCTATTGTCTTCAGGTACAGAATCAGATCAGATTGGATCAGATGCCATTTGCCCYATTCTGCAGCTAGTGGAGACCATTGCTGTAAACTCCTGAAGATAGTCTCTGTCAATGAAACCCAGCTAGGAAAAAAGCAATTTCTGCCATTTTCTTTCCCCCAGGAACTGCCCATTGTATCGGCACATGCAAAAAAAATGTGGTTTAACACGAGCCTTTCTGAGCAGCAGTGTTCTGTCAAAACTAGCTGCCTTCTTCAAGTCCTGGTTAGGCTTAGTTTATCACTGCACACTTCCAATGTGCAGAATCGTATTTGTTGTCATGGAAGCACTGCTGCAGGTTCAGTGTCAAGAGCATYATCTTCTCCTGCTCTCCGCCCAGCCTCCAGCATTGCAAGGAAAACTGGCAGAGCGGCTCTGCAAGTCACTACTGCTCTACAAAGTGTTGGAGAGTGGACTGAGAGGGAGAGGAACAGGATAGCAGGGGATTTTGGTCTTGATAAACCATTTCAGTGTTTTATGTTTTAAGAAATGTCTCTTCATTTATATRACTCTTCACTCTAGCCTTAACCCACCATGCATGGCAATACAAGAAGTGGCTCTTGAAAATGCTGCCCTTTGGCTTCAGGGTCTTTGACATCTAATTTCTTAGTACTTATAAAGGTGAAAAAGTTGTGTGGTAGATCACTTGTGTTCATCTCATGTTCCAAGTGAGGCTAGACCCATTGTRGGTAGGATGTGAGATTCATTAATGGTATAAGTCACTCCCTAGGCATTTTCATTCTGGACTTTTTTTCTCAATTTAGACCAAAGTACTTTGGAAACAATTTAAGCCAAACTGGAAAAAGACACTTTTATTCTTTAAYAAGAAAAACTACCCAGGGCTGCTGAGGCAGGAACACTGTAATGCTTCCAGTGTAACTATAATGGTTGAACTGGAAAATTCTGCCAGTAAACAAGCTTTAAGTTTATTAATGTGCAAATGCTGTCTCTAAAAAGCACTTTCAGACTCAGACACTGCCCACAACTGGTATATTTCTTCCTAGTCCAGGGTCAAATGCACTCAGCATGTTTGCAGTGGGCATACTGTATTAATATTTACATGTAGTAAGTATCTGAATGTGTAGCATGATGATAAAGTGTGGTTTGGGGAGGCACTGTGTGTCTTTATGTTCAAGGGAGGGTTGTATTGTTGGCTGTCTCCAAGGTGCTACCTTGCTAAAGTTTGTGGCATTTARCATTAACTGTCTGTTATTTCTTGTCACCACTTTTCTGTGGCGGGATAATGTGAAAAATTAGATCGCTTTGCTCTAAAAAAAGGCAGCAAGTCTAGACTTAACATTGCATGGGGATCCTCAGCCCAARTTTTGGTGGTTGGTGAGTGTCACATTTCACATTTTTAAGTGTGCTTTGACAACTGGGAGTCTGGAAAAGTGCAAAGAAGAAATAGGACTCAGGAATGACTAAGAATGGATCTAATGATCAGCAGCCATCAGATGGGTAAAAGCAGCACAAAAAAAGAATTGGAGCTTGGACATACAGAAGGACAAGGTGGGGAAAAGACATAATAGAAGAATAATTGCTATTAGYGAGAGCAGATGTCAGGGATTTTCAAAGCCAGGACTGAGAGGGGTGAAAAGGGAAAGGCTGGAAGGCCTGTTTGCCTGTTAGGAGACAAAAGGGGACCAAGCAAGGTAAAAGCTCAAAGGAGCTCAGTGCTGGGAGATTTAAGCATGCCTGAGTGATGTTTGGGAACCTCTCTGACCTCCCACAAAAAACATGGAATGAGGCTGAATTTGTCTCAGGGTTTTGTAGTGGACAGCTGAAATATTTAATGTAAAGACTTCACAGGATTGTCTGTTCAAAAGCTGGGGGGTCAGGGAGAAGGAAGCGAGATAAGGAAGGGAGCCTGAGCAAAGAGTTTGAGTGAAGTATGATGATGAGGGCCCTTAGTGTTGCATAAGATGGGGAGAGGAGCAGAGAGGAAAGCTTTGCATGGGGAAAACTTAATAGTTGTTTTGTTGCTGGCAGTTGGGTTTTTTCTCACTTCAGTCTTTCTAAGAGCAGAAACTACATCAAATTTGTATTGTAACAGCAATCAGAATCCAAGACCCTGAGTATGCTGGTTGCTGTGAAAACATACACTCACARTAGTTGCCACCTCATTTAAGACAAGACATAAGGAGTGTAAAAGCCATCAGAAACAGGGGAGAAGATGGCGCAATTTCATAGGCTACGGGTGTACATAAATCGAGTGCTTCTGAGTCATTTAATTTTTAAATACTTTATAATAGATGTGCTACAGTCTCTACTGGCCATCCACCTAGCTGCTTGCAGTTGGCAACTTCACTATTGATATCTGGGCATCATTTTAAGTGAGCACTTAAGGTTGAGTATCAAGGGAAGGTATTTATAGTTTCAGCAGAGTGGGTTGATAGCTATTCCAGCCCCAGATGGGAATTGGGTTACATGACAGATCAGGCTGCCTTCCAATTTTATCCAATACTAGCGATAAGGGGAGGGGGGAGGGAGGACAGCTGCAACCGTATAGTCCTTCTAGGGTTAAAGATCCTAATGCTTTAAAGAGAATGTCTAAAAGAAAATTTCTTTCTGAAATAATTTATGGAAATGCCGTGCTCCCTTTGAAGGTTCCATGTCACTGCATGGCACTACGCAATGTTCTCTTTCTTCACCTGTCAGGCAAGGACCACCTCGAAGAGTCTCACTGCTGATTACTAGTTAATTGTCATTAATAAGTGACAACTGACATTATGGGGGCTTAATGCAGAGAGAACAGAAAAGAGCCACAGATATTCTAATGAGCTGACTCCTACGTGCCCTCTATTGTTGTCGAAAATGAGGAGCTGTCGTCATTGTTCAGGAGATGGGCTTCAATTGCTCTGGAAAAATATTCTCTTTTAATTTCTTTATGCATAGATAATTCCTGGTGCACTCTCTCTCCCTCTCTCCGTCTGTCTCTTGCTCTTTCTTTCTCTCTCATACACACACACACACAGACACACACACACCTTTCTGTGAAAGCAGTGAAAACTTCCACGGATGACAYACAATATGTATTAAGATACAGTAAAGCTTTTTAAAGTACTTTGATTCAGGCACACACACAGGCAAGCCTACATGCACACACATACATACAGACTATCTGCACATAAATGCAAATCACCAAAATGATTATTTAATTTTTAAGATGCAGGAAAGAAGTAGACACAGATAACTCCACTAAGGAAAGGAACCAGAAGGAGATGGTCAAGATTATAGGAGCTGATGTATGAAGTCAGGATTGGGAAAGTCCTGTTCTGTCCCTAGTATGAGGAATTTTGAAGTGATGGCAAGGAGCACATACAGATTTCAGATACAGGTACCTAAAATTAGGCTCTTGATCTTAATTTTAATAGTAGCTTAATGACTTGATGATTTTCAAAACTGTCAAACAGGCAGGAGCTCCCTGGGAGGCGGTGGTGGCTGCGGATGCTCAACACTGCCTGCTGAAAGTCAAAACTGTTCTTTGCACACTTTTGGAAAATCTCAGCCAGCAGAGGGCCAGAAATTTGGGGGAGATGATTTAATGAGGCAACAAACTCCTGGTTGCATTTACTGAAAAGTAGGAGTTCTGCTTACAGTAGACAAGCATGATCAATCCAGGATAATCTTGCTTCTGTGCAATGCCAGAWGAAATGTATGCATACACGTAAAAGAGACTCTCTACCTTTGCAGGTTAGAGATAAACAGGGTTCTGAGGGTACTGCTGGCAACCATAACCAGGAACATTTCAAAAAGTCAGGAAATCACCCATGATTCTCGAGATAAAAACTCAGGTGAAACAAGCAAAAGCCAGAGGTGTTGTTGATGATGAGGCCAGCTTCTCCTACCARTTTTGGAGCAACACAACCACCTGCATCAAATCTCTTAAGTATGGACAGTACTTGAGATCTAAATTGTAGAAGAGGAATTTCCTGTTTTTACCAATATCCAAGAGTTTCTGTTCTGCAACAATAAATTTCATAACTGTATTGCTCTCTAACAGTTAAGGCTKTGTGGGTTTGCCTGAGAAGTGGCTTAGGCAGCGTCTTTCAACAACCTGCACAAAGGGGAGAACCCATCATTTTACGGGGAATTTCATTTTGATTGCATAGCTCGAGTTTAAAACTCAAGACTTATAGGAAAGAAAATGAAAATGAGATGCCTCTCATATTGTGTTCAGAGCAAAGACATTCATTAGCATACTCTGTCTTTCTGCCTGCCAAGGCCCAAACAAAAGATACAGTCTGGAACAATGGCCTGAAATGAGGAACACAACCAAAGCAGCCATGCAGGAAGCCTGCTGTTTCCCATGATTTGGGGACCTGAGGCCAATGTACAGTGTCCTGAGAAGATGTGTGGAAGTGGAAAATGCCTCAAATGACAGTAGGTATGTTTGGTTTTTTTTTTTTTTTTTAATGCTGGGCTTCCCACTGTGAAGTCAACAGATACCATGTCTTACATTGCCATAGTGCAACTTGATGGGTCCTAATTCCCAGCTCTGTATGTGACTTTGGATATGACCTCTCTGTGACTGAATCTACTCGTCTTCTAAAGAGATGAGATAATGCCTGTGTGGCAGAGAAGACACATGCTGTAATCGCTGGTGAGAGTTTGTAATACTGCATAGAAAGCACTTCTTGACATTGCAAGTGTCTTTTCAGTTACTGYACTGTCTTTAAAATTTCCTTTTGGAGAAGACAGTTGAAAAGATCACAGTCCAAGCCATTTCRCTTCCTGAGGCAAGAGGTCAGCTTGCTGCTCTTTGTGGTGCTCCTCTACCTTCTTATCCTCTGGGTTAGGAAGCTCTCCCCTGCCCACCACTAAGCTCAGTCTAGGGTCACAGCTGCCAGGGCAGTTTCATATCCAAATCTATCACAACAGTTCTTACTGTCCTCAGAAATCTTCTCCTCTTGCTTTCTTTCTAGCTGCAACAAAACAGTTTTGGCAGCTTCTGGAACTTCTCTGCCTGCTGGACCCCAGCAAATCTGATGCTAGATACTAGTGATGTCAGCTGAAGTTAGTATGTTGAGTGGAGAGAGTGAAAGTTGGGGTCCTTGATAAACTGTTTTAAAATAAAATAGGGTGTTTTATTTCTTTTAATACCACTGATCTTATGAATGCTACTGGAATTTAGGAAGAACTGATGGAGTCATTCCTGAGTGGAGTTGTTCCTTTTTTCATCTAGACTCCTGAGGCATGGAGTTGGAAATCGTGCTCTGCCCTATGTACTTTTTCCCTTCCAAATGGAAGTCATTAACCTTATTTGCATTGCGTCTGTGCAGTAGTGATTGTCACTCAAGTCCTCTTAGACATTTTAGCAAACACTTCCAAATGACTGGGACTCTGGCTGTGGTATTCTTCATTCAATAATTTACAATCATTAAAATGACATCAGACTATCTCCAGTTCTGGCATTCTTTCCAGTCGCTGTCTCTCAGATGTCTACGTGGGATGAAGGTAAAGCTGGCTCTGTAATGATGGATGTCCCTTGCAGAAAGTGGTTTAGAATAACCCAGGACACACAACAAAGCCAGAACTGGAGATAGTCTTATCTCACATTTGGAGCTGTAAATTATTTAAGGGAGCGCTCCAGCTCCAGGAAACTGAGGTTACAGCAAATATTAAGCTTCCTGTATGGCTATTTTTCTTGTGTCAGGTGGTGTGGCACAGTTTATTCATAGGCATGCAGGGGCCATGGAAATAATCAGCAAATGAGGAAAACATTTCATTTTCTGTTGCTATTTCTCATGTCAGATTTCTAGAGAACTAAGGYTTAAGGTTTAGGGCCCTCTGCATTGAATTCAGATCCATAAAAATCCTCTTGATGTCTGGAAAATACTGCACCAAACTAACAGACGCATTGTCAATACAGATTGCTGTGACTTTACAAAATGCTCCGAGTAACTACATATCATTTATAGATAATCACATGCAAGATGCTCCAATCCAGTGACTCTTAATAAATAGCAAACTCAAGAAACAACATGATCAAGTTGCAATGCACGGAGTGCTCAGTGATAGCTTGCACAGTCTATCTTGCTTCAGCTGGCACTGAAAGCTTAAACATTTCCCTTTCTTCCCCACACATCCTTGCTTGGTGAATAAAATAGACATGAARAAAAGCTGGGATAACAAATACTTACATGCCCAGCTGATACCTAAGAGGAGGAAATTTCTGAAATATCTTGGAGGAAGTTCCTTCCTGCCCTCCATGGCCAGCATCAGGGAAGAAGGAGCCCCTTCACAGGGCAGGGCAGGCCAGGCCAGCAGCTCCTTTAACCCTCTAAATTCCATACCTCTCTACTACCTATCCTGGCAACTCTAAAGAGTAAATTAATGCTGTTCTTTCCCTCTACCYCTTTCCCAAGGCAGTGGTGAAGCCTACAGAGACGTGCAGCCGCTCCGTAAGGAATGGACACCTGGAATCTCGCACAGAGGRCCAATTCCTACAGGACCCTTCATGCAGAGCATGTGGACATCCCCCATCTCTGAAGGAAGTATGATATCCTGCCTCCTTTGCTCACTGACACAAGGACAAGGAGGAACAAGAGGAAAGAAGGTAATTTGATTGTTCACATCAAAGCGTTAATTTCTTGAATTTGGAGGCAGAAAAAGTGTGGCTTTTGTTCCAGTAACAGCTCTTGCCTTTGGTTTCTTTTTAAAATTAACCCAGTGGTAAGTAGGTAAAAAATCATACTCATTTGTGAAAAAGCATTTTTTGCATAGTGTATGCAACAATATCAGGAGATAGGGGTAGAATTTCAAAGTGGTACTTTTCTTTGGTTCTTTCCCTTTCAATAGCTGTTGTTTTGATTACTCTGTGCCTTAGGCTATCATTAGAATCTTTTTGTGTGTGGAAGTATTAAGTCCATAAATATGAAAATAAGCCTGTAATTGACCCATGGACTGAATTTATTTCCATTAGATTCTTCTGCTAGTATAAAAAGCACAAACTGGAAGAGTGATATTTATGTGTGTATCAAGCTCCACCGTTCTGATGGTATATCATATATTTGATAACAAGGTTATGCTCTTAAAGGGACTACTCAGCAAGACAGGGTGGGGAAAACAGGTGTCTTATTTTAGTTTTGAAAGCAAAACTGGATACAGCCRTAAAATACATGCACAGCACATACCATTATTTTGATTAATCGGACTGCTAGAGAACAGCTCATAATGAAAGCTGATCAGCACRTCCCAATCAGTCTCATTAGGTTCCTCTGCAGACACCTGGAGAAAGGCAGCCAGCAGAGGGTACTTTGAAGGCAGGAGGAGCTGAGTGATCTACCACAGAAAACACCGGGGTTGCCACACCTGCTTGTGTGCTGTAATGGAGCTTTATGGCACACGGGGAGGCTTCTCAGCTAAATGGGACATAAAGCTCAGCTGCCTTCTGGGGAGGCCGTGTGCTGTTGCCGTGCCCTATGCATCATGTGTAATATTCCAGTTGTTGCCTCTGTTTGTGGCCACAGCTGTAGTTCTGCTGAGCTGCTACATAAAGTTTTCCAGGGATGCTGTTGGTTTTTTCTTTTTCCTTCTGGATATTTCCACCTTCCCACTGTGTGAAGGGACCATATGGCRCAGCTATTACATCAGGACCTGCAGGCAATTCCCACTCAGGCAGTATAGCAGAGCAGGGCTGCATGTCGAAGAAGAAAGTGAAGGAGGGAGGGAGGGGAGAAGGTGGGCGAGATTACTTCCAAGAACAAAAATCACGGAATATTCAGGGCTTGTGTCGTGAGACAGGCAACTCCCCCTCGCCCCCAKGTGCTCCGTTATGGTGTGCCACAGCCTGCTCTCTGCGAGGTGTGGGTACAGTTTGTCACCAAGGTCAGCTTTGCAGCTGGCTCCACAGTGCCCTGGCCTTGCTCAGGGAGTGACTCTRGGCAGCCTCCTCTGGCTGCCATTTGGAAGGTTTACGGGAAGTTATGGCATGGAACGGATATATGTGTTCCCAGATACTTTACACCTCCACTCTCTCACAGTCTTTTTTCCCAGTCACCCAATTTTTTCCTCATATTCTGGGGACTGACCAATGATACTGGCCAACAGGGAATCATATAATTAAACAAAATATAATTGAGTTATTAAGGTTTTGTTTGTCTGACTTCAATCTAAATCTTTATCAAGGGGGTTAAAATTGGAGAGGTCTTTCAACAGCCTTCCCATTTGTTTCTCCTAGTAGCTGCGGTGACCATTATTAGCACTGCTTTGAATTAATGGCCAATTGTCCTATCATAGTTTAAGAAATATGATGGGCTGTGAGACCAATCCCAAACAAGATTCTGAGTACCTAACACATCTAATTAAAAAGAAAGAAATTAAATGGTGGCAAATAAAATTGGTACCTTATCTCTAGCYAGTGCTGCAAAAAAAAAGACAGGAGTCTTGATCGTGGAGCTCTTCGTCCATCGAGCAGGAGGTCTCTGGTACAGGTTATAAGCATGATCCTATAAAAATTACCTGGAATATCATTACTGCCTTGGCCATGTGTTTGTCTCCAAGTGAGCCTTTCTTGATGTTGTGTGGATTCTCATTACTTCACAGAGAAGAGTGTCTTTGCACTCACATCTGCATGTAGTACATGCTTCCTCTCCATGGGTGCAGTCCATTCACAAATGTGCACATCAGCTTCTGGTTCTGTTACAGTCRCAATTTTGTCACAAATTTTGCAGTACCTGACATTGTTATTCATGTCCTAGTGTTTGTAGCCAGGTGATTAGGGAAGGCACATATGTAAGCGAAATTTCTAGCCCTTAGACTTGCTGATAAAAATCCTGGGATGTCGCCCTAAATCTTAGTTGCAGTGAAGAAAATCAATCCTCTTTTCAAAGTCTTACAATTATTGTCAGGCATTTATTTGTTGGTTACCTATTTTCAAACTTTTGTTTCAATTAATAATGCTCCTGCACTTGTCTTAGCTCATCATGCTGGAGTCATGACCAGATGGTTATTTGGGGCAGTACAGCCAGAATCACTAGAAAGACCAAGGTGGAAAGAGCAGGAAACMCTTCAAGAAAAAAACCAACAAAATCAGTGGATTCAAGCCCTTTCCTTTGGTTGGTTACACCCAAGAGAAAAGCTGGGGACAGGGATGTGCTAAACACACTGGAAAGTCTCCAGCACTTAAACCCCAGCAGAGACCATGGCACGTTCTGGGCAGGGAGAGATGCTGGGGGAAGACTCACCTGCACTCAGCAGTGGAGGAAGGCCAAGAGCATCACAGGTTGTGCAGTCCTTATAGCAGGGAGAGGGGATGTGCACTGTCCGGGGTTATGTCAGCAGCAGGGTGCGAGGAGAAGGCACAAGTGGTTTTCTGGGCTGCTCTGCATTGCTCCTCTGAGACTGCTGATGGAGGAGAAGCACGAGAGTGGGAGCTGGAGTGGTGTGTAGATAGTTATCTTCCTGCAGCAAGGGGCACCATGCTCAGAGCTGAGCAGAAGGAGCAGCCACAGAACCCCCATTAACAATAACGCGATTGCGTATGTGAGTTCTATTCACTGAACTGAAAATTTACCCCTAAGGGTCCACATAAATTTGAGCTGTTGACCGTGTGAAATGTTCTTTTATGGGCAATAAGGACACTGAGAGGCAGATACATGTTTTCCTAAGCTCTGGCCACATACCAGTATTTGTCTGCATAATTCTTCCATTTTTCTTCCCATATYCTTCATACAATGCACACATTGCTTATAGAGAGCAGGCAAAAATGGTTTTAACAACAGCATACTTTGTTATTAAATTAGGCCTTGGAACTATAATTCCCCATCTCTGTATTTTGATGAGAAACCCTCTACAGTGTTATCAAACTAATATATTGTAGCAAATTTTATATCTTCTGTCTCTGCCATGTATAATATGAACTGTATGAGAAAGAGCTAACTTACTAGAGAAATTTTTTTCTTTCTCTCTATTTCTAAGAAACAAACASTTTACTGGCAGGTCGAGTATTCATGCTGCTGAGTCTTACCTTTTATTTGATTATGTAAATGGAGAGGGACTATACTCTGGTTCATTTTGGCAAAATTTAATTTGTACTTGATGCCTAAAACTTTTGAAACACCTCCCTCCCTGCCACCTAAGATTAGCAATTGTCAATAATGCTGTGTATTCTCACTCCCTCTCTTTTTCTACCACTTTCTTTCTTTACTTTTCTCCCCCTCCCCCCCTTCTTTTTTTCTTGTGGTGTTATCAAGCTGTCTTTCAAATAACTAGAACACAGTTTTGCAAAGGAGGTATATATCCTCTCAGCAGACACGTTCAGCATTTTGAACTCTAGGATCGTAAACAATGGGCATGAGTATATTTTAAAATGAAACTTGGAGTAATTTATCTTAATTTAAAACTGACTATTCCTGCTCAGGGTCTCTTTTCTTTTCTYTTGGAATACTACACATATAAATCCTCAGACAATCTCCTGGTAATTCATATTAATACACTTGGGGAAATGGTTTGGATTCAAAACAAATGTTCTTGAAAATGTAGTTATCTCATCCTCCTCATTTCCTAGATCTTTCAAATCCAGCTGGTTTAACTGTTTAACACCAGGAAGCAGTAATGGATTTTCCCTGCAGTACTCGGGAGCAGCTTTTTGGACCAGAGAGGAGAGCTGTCTTCCTGCATTCACCTGAACTCCACCAAAGGGGTCCATAGTGGTGCCCGCAGGCGTGGGGGGAGCAGGAATGGCAGGAGTTACAGCAGGGATTCACAGGACTCCTGGGGTTTGCTTATCTTGTCAGGTTGCTCCTTTCACTAGCCCCAGCAGTTGTATRAAAGCAGAGGAGTCAAGTACTGAGCAATTAGGGATCCCAAACTCACACTGTAACAAGACTGACCTCCTAGACGAGTAATTTTTGATTTCCTTGGCTAACACCTCTCTTGTTTTCTTGGTGGTTTTTCTTCCTGTTTGTCTTCACTCAGGAGGAAAATGATGCAAAGTGCATTTCTCCTTGCTAAGACAGCTCGTGATGCACTAGACAAGCTGACCACACATCTGCAGTCGCTGGCCAGGATATCTGTTTTATGCTGAACCTAGAAAGGATTTTGGAAAGCATCSTCCTGCCTTTATTTCTTTTGCTTTTCCTTCCACACCCTGCACTCTTCTGGACATAATAACCCCTGAAATCACATGCTCTGAAASAGTGGAACAACGAGGTGTGCACACAAACCATTCTGTATAAACCCTTTTGCTTGAAAATTAAACTTTAATTGAAAAATAGGTCTCTGAAGAAATCCCCAGCCAGTGTCTGCCCAATTACAGCAATGTGGCTGCTACAATGGAAAGCTGTTAATGTTAGCTGCAGTCCATGTGGTATGTGGAATATGTTTCAGATTTAACATCAGCATTCAAGGCCATGACTATGTTTTGATGCTCCAAGCAGGAGATTTTATGCATTTAACATCAATTTTATGCATTATAGATCTTGCTGTACCTGAACACGGAAGTAACCATATGATTCTGTGTTATTCATTCTGAATTAACTGTGAACAAAATATTTTGCATCAACTATTCATACAGTGACTGCTTTTGTTATGTGTCTCTAGGAAGCAACTAAGTGACTCGGTKCCTTATTTGATTGGCTTTTAAGCAGAAGGCTTTACAGGCACTATAAGCTGTGAAAAGAAAGCGCTTGGTCTGGTAGCCGCATTGACTCCCTGACAAAACCCTACATTACTGCTCACATCAGTGTGGTGGAGGCAGTTTCATCTGTGATCTCTTGTTTGTCTCTTGAGCGAAATGAAGCTAACATGCTGAGAGCTGTCTTCGGCTAGTCACAGTTTGGCATGTGTGTGCGGGTTGTTTTTGTGGCCATAAAATTTTGAGTGGTGTAGAGCAGCGAGTGTGTTAGAATGATACCTGATAACAATGCTGCATCTTTACGATGTGTCAGGCWCTGTCTGATAAATCCTCTTGCTTTCCTTTCTCTTCCTCAGGATGTTTTAACTTCCAGAGGAAACACTGTTTTTTAATGTAGGGGTGGGGGTGCAACCACTCAGCATATGCCAGGAGCAATGTCGTACCCCGAATTAAAGCAATCCATAAGRTAAGCAGGGCTTGTAGCAACATGGGAGCTTTTCAAAACAACCATAGGCACCTTTTTTTTACATTTTGCTACTTCCAGGCCAGTTGGAAATTAAAAAAATAAAAAAAAGAGAAAACAGTCATCAGCACCTGGATGCTCATGGCATTTCCCACCCTCACACCCCTGAAATTCTGTTAGATTTTAATACGCGTATTTAAAAAGATCCATCACTGCTGCTCCAAAGTGGCTGTTACAATATTGATGTTGTTTTACACAGTCAGTTGTAAGTTATAGTCCAAAGGAAAGGTTTAGGGCAAGATATAAAAACAGGACGTAACTGAGTGATTTAGAAGGAAGAAGGGAGGAACTTCCAGGAAATGGCTTTGCTTTSCTCCTTTGTAGGAGCAGGAGGAGGCAAAGGCTGAGTCCAAAGGTGAAGATCAGAGCAGCAGAAATATGAGTGGGTAGCAAAGTAGGCACATTTTTGATCAGAAGGGTTGTGAAAACATTGTTCACAAYTAGTTTGGGGCCACAAAGCTGGTTTTTCAAAGCTGTGAAGGAAACCAGTTGCCACAGTGTGCAGGCTACCTGCTAGATGGATGAGTGGAAAATAGCTCAGTGATGGTGATGCAGGATCACAGAAAAACCTTACCTCCCACTAAGGTAGCACTGTGTTCAGGGGCAATCACAGGATAGGGAACGAGTAAATTGGGCCATCCCTCAGCTCTGCTGTTTATTTCTGGGAAATTCATCCRTTTCTCATTCTCTCCTATTCACAATAAGCAAAATTCCCTCTTGCTCCCACAGTGGCTGAACACTTTCCARCTTTAATGGCACCCTAATGCTTTGCTATTGCAGCAGGTCACTTGCTGTGGTCACAGCTTCCTTTGGGATTATGASGACATGAAAGAAAAACATGGCATGAACCTTTTCAGTAAGATGAGTCTCACAGACAAAGAGYCAGCATGGGAGTCACCTTAGACACAATCCTCCAAACTCTTTTTCACATGTTTGGAGGTATTTTGGAGTAACATATTCCTCTGTTGATTCATTATTCTAGAAGATAGGCACAAATGCTTCTTTCAGAGGGCAGTGACAAAGAAAAATGTTGTACGTTCTTTTCCAATGTACTTGTAAAAGGGTGCTTTCTTAATGTTGAGGCTTGAGCTTTTAGAAGTTTGGGATTTTAGATGTACAAGAGCAGAACAGGTCTTTTTTATCAGTAGGGAGGTCATGGTTGCTCAAGAAGTGCAAAGGCTGTTGCTTCCACACCRCGCCTGCAGTGCTCTCAGAATGCCRGAAGTGGRGCTGCGTGTACCTGGAGTTTTCCAGCCATCCACATATGCACTGAGATGCTGCTGACTCYTCTCTCATCTTCTCCCTCCATATTCCTGCCAAGGGAAATGTCTCATCCRCGGATGGGTCCGTGGTGTAGGTTTCCAGCACAAAGCGATCTGTGACAGGCTGTGAGCTGCGATCACTGCAGGCAGCCTGACTTCACGTTAAATGTAATTCTTTCCATAATTCTTGTTGCTTATTAACGYGTTGGAGGCCTGATCCTGATTCCTTTGAAGGCGATGACACAGCTCCCACTGAACATAGCGGGAGGTGAAGGGCAGCCTTTGCTGCTTGACAAAAACAAAACGTTAYGGTACTGGAGTTGCTTGAGAAGCGTAAATACAGCGGTCCTTAAACTTGGCATATTCTTCTTCCCCCAGTTTTCATCTTTTAAAGCTGTACCTCATAATTACAGTGTCATTTAAAAAAATGTGGGCCTGCATTTTGTGAGCCTGGCACACGGCTGCCCCAAGCACCCACAGYTGGGGAGGTGGTGCTGCYYTGGTCAAGGGCTGTGGTGGAGCCTGAGAACCACRTCTGCTGCCTTCTCTGGTGCCTCCACGAGAGAACTGCCCCTCTGCCCTCGATCCTTGACAGCCCCTTTGTCCCTCAGCACCCCCAGCTCTCCCTTGCACCCCTGGGGGTTGCATTTTGGGCAGCCTGCCTGCCTGGTGCTGCAATCCCCTCCTGCAAGCACAACTGGGGCTGTAGCTTGAGCGAGCGTGCAGCCCCGAAAGCTGCCTGCCTGTCTCGCTTGGGTTTCAGCCTGCCGCYGCCTCACCTATCGAGCTAAATTTCCCATTACAACTTGAATTTAAATATTCTAATAAATTTGTTTTAGAAACTCTTACAGCTCCCTTGTGCCATTTGCAGGGAAACACTCTCTGGGTTTTTTTCTGGGAGATGGAGATTTCTTTGTGCTTGGGGTGACTGATTGAATTTTACCTGCGCTAAATTATATTTGCACATTCTAGTAATTGCAAAGGGCCACACAGAGAAACAAAGCATTGACTGCCGTTGTACTGGGATTTCCCAGATGTATAATTTCAAATTGATATGAAAAAAACCCTTGCAATGCATTAATAATAGCAGAAAATGTAACTCGGTTGGCCAAGGGTGAACAGAGGCTTTTTTTTTCCTGAGCTGCAAAACAAGCTATAGACCTCAGGTGACTAGCATTTATTGTTAGAATGGGTTTTCTATCGCATACCTTCTGAAATATGAAATAAAGATTTATACTGAACAACTTTGTTGTATATAACAGATCTGGATCATACCTGGGAAGCAGTGTGGGTTTCTTTTTTATTCTTTTTTTTTTTTTTTTTTTTTTTTTTTTTTTTTTTTTTTTTTTTTTTTTTTTTTTTTTTTTTTTTTGTGAAAGCAAAAGGCTTTTGTCTAATTTAAAGGCACTTTTTGGTTATTCAGTCTTCTGGCAGGTCACCTGTCCTTTTTCCACAGCTCAATATTGTCTTATAGTTGGAATTATGACATTGAAAAAGGAATCTTTGGCAAACAGCACATCCTTTTCAAGTTGCATTGGAGTGCACCAAGAATGAGGGGGAATGATGCTCAGTGAAGACTCCAGTGTTGTACTTACATGCTTGTTAATAAAGCACAAAGTTTAGCTTTATTAAGGTGTAGACTTTTTAAAAGTGTTGGAGAACTGGTTTTCTCAGTCTCCACAAAATCAAAAGAGGCCAAAAGCCCTGATATATGTTTAATAATAATAATAATAATAATAATAATAATAATAATAATAATAATAATAAATACATCTAACAAGTGTTATAATAAAGGGTTAGATGCATACATCTCTGCCTGGCTAGCTAATTGACTTTAGGGAAGTTTCTCTTGGGCCTGAAGCATACCTGTCTATCAAGCATAAATAATTCACTGAAATGATACTGGGGAAGAAGGTGCTGGATTGGACAGAAATGGACACAAAAACCATTAGCACATGAATCTGAACAGGAGCCTCAATGTCTGTCCGAGCAGCAGTGGTGCTTTCTAAAAGAGAGGRCACTGACAAACCTTAGCCCTGAATTCACTGCTTTGGGGTCTGACTTGCACCTTGRAATGGCCAATCCCTGTCCTCTGTGGAGCAGACCATGAGCAGCTGCTTCGATCTCCTTTATGGGCATTCCTGGTGTGTACTGGAGCCTGCACCACATCAGTGCATTCTTTCCTGGATTTTACAGAGCCAGAGCTGCAGCCTGGCCCATGGGATGTTCTGCAGGACCCAGTCTGAAAGCTGCTCTGAGGATGGGACAAGGATCCTCTGTTGTGGCTGTAGCCACTCCTGCCCTCTGCAGATTTCCCARGGTGGCCAGTGCTGTGTGGCAGGTCCCGGTGTCTGATTGCTGCTTCTAATCCAAGGCAGCCAGGACAGAGCTGGATCTCTGTCTTGCAAGAAGGATTTGCTCTGTTTTCCTGTGCTGTGTTGTGTCTTTCTAGCACAATGCTACCAGAAGCAGTAATAAACCTCKATTATCACCCCCATTTTTAGTTCTGTGAGCAATTTTAACTGGAAGCCACCTCCTTGTCTGTGCCTTATAAGCACTTCTGCCTTTCCACTCAAATGCTGGGAGTACACAGCTCAACTATCGCTGCCTTCATGCTTTTGCAAATTTTAATGCATTATTAATAATTTTGTAACATATTTCTTCAAGCTCTTTAGCAGAAAATGTTATTTCAGTGCTGCCTCTGATAAGAGTCTTAGTCACCATGTGCACTATTTCCAAGCTACCACACAACCTGAGCTTTTAATTTGTTCCCCCTGTTCAAACACAGGAAGGACCTTCTGAGAATAATATTCCTCATTATCTGATTGCTTTTGTGAATCGTTTCCTGCGTTTCTAGGTATGCTTATCATCATATCGTAGACAGTACAGATGGGAGACCTATTAACTAATCTAGTGCACTCTCCCCCTCTTACCCTCACAATGAGACATCATTTAATTTGTGGAACATATTCCCGTCCAGATAAATCCATATTTGTGCTCTGAAAAAAAAATAAAAAAAAATCAACAATGCCAGGAAAAAAAACCCCACAAAAAAAATCCGCACCAAAAAAGATGTTTCCATAATTGCTGAAGAAAGCAATCTGTCACTTGTCTCAAGCCACCTCTGCCTATCCATAAATGCCTTTGCAAAAGCAGGGTCCAGARAGGTGAGAAGGGGAGGTGCTGGATGGAGTAAGAGGGTCTTGCTCCCTCTCTTGCCTTTGCTGYAGGGTGCATGAGGAAAAAGACCCAATTAGCTGAAAATTGGTAAATGATCTTTACTGTGGGCCCAGAAGCTGCCAGATGATGGTGTAAGGAGACGCTGAGAGGTAGTTGCAAAAGGATCTGAGAAGAAAAGGAGATTGACAATTTTTGACTGAAAAAGTATTTGTTGAAAAATAGTGAGCTGACAGAACTGAAATACTTCAGAATAACATTTCAACTTCTTCAGAATGTCCTGATTTTTCATAAAAAAAGTGAAATAGAAAATGCCTATATAATTTTCTGCAAGTGTTAACATTTTCTCAATTGACAAATCAATTTTTTCTCTCAATTTTATAATTGGATCCTGTTTTATTTCCACCAAAATTCTGAAGAGGTAAAAACAGAAAAAGTGTGTGGGAGGAAACGATGCTGGCACTTTTTTATCCTTTTTTTTTTTTTTAATACATTCTTTCTGAGGAAAAAAAAAAAGAGATGGGGAGTATAATTATTGCCTCATGCTCTCCCCCAGGAAAAAAAAAAAAAAAAAAAAAGCTTTGTACCTTTGTATTTCAAAATGTTATGTTCAGACACTGCATAAAGATGCTCAGGCAGGACTGAAATCTTTTGTTTCTTTTTAATACCATGTATTCATGCACATATTGCTATGTATTATATGTAATCTAATAAGTATATGCAGCCCTTAATAACTGCAGTGACAAATTGCCTCATGAGTGGTCGTTCATGCCYCACCTTCTGCTAAGCAGGAATGAAGAGGATTTCATCTGCCCTCCTCAGAAAGTCAGGGGAAGGTRAAAATGCCCCAGTGGGGCTGGGGGACAGCCCATCCCCAGGAGTCCACCATCTGAGGGTGGCCAGGCTCAGACTGGCAGAAAAGATCTTTTTGTGGGGTTAGGGTGGTATTTATGCCATCCAGACACTAACCAGAGTAAGAGTCCATCTGCCTTTCTGCAATGTGTGTGAGCTGAGGTGGTGTCAGGAGGAGGGCAGTGGGATGGCTTGGTTGAGGTGGTGGCAATTCTGCTGCACTCATTGCTGTTTGCTTGGTAAGGAAGCAAAAAAGCATTAAAAATTAAGATTGGTGAAGTCTGGCCAGTCAGGGCTTTACAAGAGAGGATTCCTTCTTTTGTCTAATGCTGCAACTTCTTCAAATCATTACAGGGAGAAAAAAMCTGTCATTTTTTGAGGTGTATTTTCCCTTCTGGAAGTTCCATATTTCAGGCAAATGCATCACTTTTAAAAACCCGGAGCATGGGCCTGTGGATTTTACATACATGGTGACCACAGAGCTGATGAAAGGAAAGGGTGCTGGGCTATGGTTGTGCTTCTCCAGCTCTGAGCATTTTGTCACATCTGCTCTGCTCCAGCACATCAGTTTTTGTAGTCAGAGGCCAAAGGGGAATTGTCAGTCTCAGATAACTGGGTTTGCTGTATCCTAAAGGGTGGTGCCCATTTTTATTCAGCCTTTCCTGTTGCTCCAAAGCCCACCTGCAGACCTGTGCCTGTTCTCTGCTGACATGGCTGGAGAAGAGCAGCCCTTGTGCCATTTCCCTCATGGATGTGCTTTGTGCTGTTCCATCACCGGTGCAGAGCCCATGTCACACTCCCGTGTCCCTACTGCCAGCCTGGGGTGGTCAGTTTGGTCACAGGTGGGTCAAGGCCAGGGTTTTCCCCCYGGGATAACCCCRGCCAGTGGGGAGCAAGGTGACCCTRGCAGGAGCAYCCAGGGTGGGACAGTGGGTGGCTGCCAGCTCCAGCAGTGCCACGGCACCATGGAGATGTGGGAAGAAGGGGGGCAGATGGAGACAGGCAGTGCTCCAAAGGGCAGGAGGGAAAGCTCCCTTTCATCAGAAACTGCTGTGAAAGGGCATTTCCTCATCTTAGCCAGAAGCAGATGATAGGTAAAATGATATTCATAAAGCGATATTCATATCTTGTGATGGCTTCTTCTAGGCCAGGGAAAAGAGAGGGAATTGCAAGGAAAAAAAGGAGGACAAGGGGGAAGGAGAAAGGAAAACAGTGCCAATGGTGAGGTTTAGCCTTCAAATCTCCATGGCTGGYAGTGACTGCTGCAGCAACAGCTACAGTGAGAATACATTGCACTTTTTTGTTGACTTTTCAGTTTTTTAATTACCGGCAAGTTGGTAATGGCATGCAGAATCAGATTCTGCTTCCTTTCACACTCCAGACACTCATGTTTTGACCACAGGGCCATAAAATTATCAAAGGAAAATATTATTGGCTGTAACCACCTCAGTAATATTTTTACAACTCCTGATTGACCACAAATCTATATTTAATAAGAAAAACAAAGCAAACACACACCCCATTCACTTCAGCTGGTGCTATACATTTAACTGGGGAAACACATTCATTTTATGGGGAGGCAGGAATTGCWGACCGTGCCTAGGAAAATATGCTTATTATATCCATGACTGGAAAAAAATATAAATTCTCCTTTTTAGGTATTTTCATAAGTTGTCTCAGGCTTTATCAGCTCAACTGGCCTCCTGATAAATTATTGCAAATATTGTACTCTACATTTTCATTGTAGTGGCACATTAGAGAGACACTTATATGTTTTCAGTATCTTACACAACATAATTCAGAAATTAAGTCTTGACTGGTTTAAAAATCACCTCTTGAGGGATTTGGATGCCTGAAGAAGAATAACACAGCCTGAAACAGTCTTGTCTTCTCCACTCCACTCGGGTTTCAAGACAGGGAGGTCTTTCTTTTCATGCTTCTAGAGAGCTGTTAAGGAAAACCAAGATAGGTTTGAACATTGAGGAAAACGCTTGCAGCCACTGGGAAGATGCTCTAAGATAGAGCAGGGGCTTATGGCTTGTGTCAGGACCTTCAAAAGAAAATATATTCCCTGCAGAATTAACCAGGGCATGGATGCTGAACTGCGCTTGTGTCCCACTCCAGCCACTATGGGCACTTGGGTTTACAGAGGGCACAGCCTTGATGGTCTCAAGGTGGCAGGAGCAAGAGTGTCCCTGGGGCTGTTTCACCGTGGGCTGTGGGATCTCTCTGGTGCAGGAAAGCTCCCTGCTGCCAGCCTGCCCCCCTGATGGCACAGCTGCCGTGTCCCCTCCTTGGTCCTGCCTGCCCAAACGCGGTGGGGTGAGCTCCTGCCGCTCTTGAACGGAGTGAACAGGATGGTACCAGAGTGGCAGGGCATTTCCACCGTGGCTGGTGCTCAGAGGAGGTGGGGACAGCTGRCTGCAGTGAGGAGGGGTGTGCTGGCGCCCCCATGGAAAGGGCTGTGCTCCCACAGCTACGGCTGTGTGCCCAGTGGGTTTCCTGGCTGTGTCTGAATCAGGATGAGTGGCACAATGCATGGTGTGACTCCTGCCTGCTGCCGAGATGAGTGGACTGGGAACACTCTGGTCATTGCAGAGGAGAGGACACCCTGGAGAAGCTGTGGCAACTSTCCGTGTCACAGCATGCACACCATGGGAGGCTGAGTTCATTCAGGTCACATCTTTGGCGGGGAAATTTGAAGTTGACAAGTTAACAGCACCTTGTAATTATTTTTGCTGCCAAGACATCTGAAATTATAGAGGCCACCCATGTCAGCTGGCAGGAGGTGGCAAATGGCTCCCAAGTGTCCACAATTTGCTTCTGCCCAGGCAAAAATACGTGTYCATTGAAAAGGATGCCCCTCCATCATGGCTGAGTGCTAGGTCAGCCACTGGACAGAAGTATGGAATCCACTGCTTCTGACAGATGGGTGTGCCCACAGACAAGCAGGAGCCTTACTCCTAACACCTCATGTTCTCATTAGCAGCTTGCCTYCCTGGATGGCTTTTGGCATTCCAAATCACTCTCCAGCACAGAAAACTTGCCTGATAGAAAAAGCCAGCAGCAGATGCAACCTATACATCTACTTAGATGGCCAGCAGGAATCTGGCACACCAGRTCTTGCAGACAGGATCAGTTTTTCTTTGGGAATGGGTCTGCCAGTGCCCACTTTGGTATCACAACCTCTCCCTCCAGCTGGGGGAGGCAGCAGCAAGGTGAGTGTGACAGTGCAGCACTGGAACCAGCAAAAGGGCTGGTGCTGGGATTTGTTGTACACTGGCCATCTCAGACTGCTGCCTCTGCTGCTGGACTCACATCCCCTGCTCTGCTCTTCTTAGGGACACCCCATCCATTTGGTCTCCATTTTCCTGCTTCTGTCACTGTGTCCCCATGTCCTGTGCCTCCTCTCCTTTCCAGCAGATGATCTGCTGCTCTGATGGGTCCCTGTGAAAGCAGGTCACTTCCATGCCTCGTGGATGCTATTTCTGCCACAGCTTATGGGAGAGCATTTCTCTGCCGAGTCAGAAGGCCCAGCTAAAGGAGTGGAAAATCATATTGCTGTTTTCTGCCTGCWTGCAGGAAAAATGAAATCTCTCTCATTTTTCATTCTGTAGCACAGCAAAGCCAAAAGTTGCTACTTTTATCTAAAGCTATGCACATAACTGACTTTTCAGCTGGCTGGCTGCATTGCAATATTGGAGGGAAACAGTCTTTCTTCTTGATCTGAAGCAACTTTTTTTTTTTTTTCTTAAGCAAATGGAAAAAAAAATCTGAAAAATTTAATTTGCGGCCAAGTAAAACATTTCATTTGACTTAAATGTTTTCTTCACTATAAAGTGAGAATTCACAGTGTTTTCTTTTTATGAAGGAAACCAAAACTTTTCTTTTTTGGATAGAGTCAAAATTTTCCAGTGAAAAATACCCCATGATTAACTTTATCTATGGAATATGCTTTATTCCTTATTCTGTTTCTTGCTTTTGAGCCTTTGGCTTGCCAGGAACTCGTTGAGGACTCCAACAGGAGGAATGCAGCTTTCTCCTGAAGCAGGAACCAAACATGAGAAATGCACACCAAATCTCCCTCCTCCCAAATATCTTGTTCCGTGCCTTTGAACAATTTAACTCAGTGAATAAAATCACCTTGCAAAGTGTAAGGGGAGTGTATGACAGAAACAAAATTAAAGGCACATGTTTATGAACAGCTCCTGGTCCTTCCTCAGTTTATGTGYTGAAAATATTTTTGTGTTCTGTTTCATGACTTGGACAGTGTTAAAGCACTGAAGCACTTTTATTCACACATCATCAACTTGCAGGAAGAAAATAAAAAATAACAGTGCCAGCAACTTTGATACCATATATGTGTCAAATACTATGACACAATTAAAAAATTGCTGTAAAGTGAGTCTTGCTGGACCTTGYGATTAACCACCAAGAGAAGCCCAGTACTTCCTATTGCTGAAAATCAGAATATCTGAATAACTGAGGCCTCTGAATGTGTCCTTTTAAGAACAGGTGTTGTGGCCTCTGATGATAATTTGATTCCACCCCTCATTTAAGATCACCTGCAYTTAGTACCTCTTAAAACAATATTTTYGTGTTTTKYCATTTCATAAAGGCCAAAGGAGCTYAGCTGCTGCAGCTTTTCCTAAGGTGTGTTACTGTGATATACTGTGCCATAAAAGTTAAATACAAATGTGTAGATAAGTCTGCTATGAGGAAAGGCTGAGAGAGTTTGGATTGTTCATCCTGGAGAAGAGAAGACTCTGGKGACAGTMTTTCCATASCTAAAGGGGACCTACAAGAAAGATGGAAGGGACTTCTTCCAAAGGCATGTAGTGCTAGGACAAGAGGRAATGGCTTTAAGCTGGAAGAGGGAAGGTTTAGATTAAGAAGAAATACATGRGAATTGAATTCTATGAGAGTGGTGAGGGACTGAAAAGATTGCCCAGGGAAGTGGGCAAACATCCAAGGCCAGGGTGGACAGGACTCTGAGGAACCTGATCTAGTTGAAGATGTCCTTGCCCATGGCAGGCAATTTGGTCTGGATGACCTACCAACCCAAAGTCGCTTCCAACCCGAAGCATTCTATGATTCCATTTTAATAGAATCAGGTCTTCTACATGGTGAGAGTCACAAGTGATCTTATAGTTTAGTCTGGTTTTCCACTGGAATCCTTTTTCTCTTCTTTATCTGCATGTGTCACCCTCCAAGAGATTTGCCTCATCCCAGCTTCCTGGGGACCAAACCTCACAGTGGGCTCAGGACACAGCTCTGTATCTGGACAAGGGCTGCAGTGCCCCTGTGCCCAGCTTTGACACCACCTGCACTGCATCTCTGTGAGATCAATAAAATGGAAATGTCATCTCTTCATCACCACGAAGGAGAGGTTGGTATTAAGTTTCAGCAGTCGATGTTTGCAGCGACAGAAATTGATACACGTTCCTTGCGTTATTGCAAGGCTCGAAGCTGTTTGCAGCTGTGTCTTTATCAGAAATTCTTGCCTCTCTGCCTCTGTCAAAGGCTTCTAAATTACTTTATATTTGTAGCTTTTGAGCAGCTGGATTTCTCTGCTCATATCCTTTAAGTTGTTGAAATGCAGCAACAGCACTTCGGCCGAGGTAGCATGCTTGAAAAAAATGTTTTACTTATGAAAGTGTAGCCTACTCTGACCTGTTCTGAAAGTAAGATGGGGCTAAGCATTGGTTGACCAGAAAGGAAGGGCAAGGTAAGGGCAGCTTCATCCCTCTCCCTAAATCTTAGTCCTTCCATGCAGCCCCGTTCCTCTCCACACACCGTCCCTCCCACATGCCCACTTGAAAAGCATCAGTCACCAGTCTGGGGACAGCAGCAGCCCCAGGAGCCTCTGGTGACCAGTTCATCAGCTGTAACCTCAAGTAGCTGTGAGGGGAAGAGAGTCCTTGCTGGCAGCTTGTGAACAAACCACCAGCTGAAACAGAGTCACACAAATCTTTTGTCAAACAAGTTGGAATAACAAATGCACATGCAAAAAAAAGCAAAGAATTCATTAACGGAAAAGGAGGCTAAATTAGCTGAATAAATAATTCACCACAAATTCCTCAATTCTGTTTCACACCAAACATTTACATTAAACTTCTAATTCTTCAACATGCTGGAGGATTAAAGGCAATTGAAATCTGTGTCTATTAATGAAAGTAATAGTCCAAACCCTATCACTGTGGGAAGACTTGCAGCAAGGTTTTATACAATTATGGCTTTTCACCATTCATACCCCAATTCAGGAGACTACTTCAGCACAYGCTTAAGTGAAGAGCACATTTATCTCTTTTATCTCTTCTGATGGCTCTGTGAGGAGCTGTAGCTGTTATTCACGTAAATGCACGTAAGAAGGGAATTAACTTGTGCTTCAGGATAAGTGGAAATATCACAAAAAATTTTGAGACCGTTTTTCCAAACACAAAATCCTCATAAACTGTATGGACGGGTCCACTTTATCGGAGTCTTAAGGAACAAAATATTAAAGTCTTTGGTACTTGGGGACACTGTGCATAGCCAGCAGCCTCCTTAAATGTTCCCTCAGAAAGAGATGTAGAGGGATTGTAGAGTGGAAAGCACAGGTTGGGTGGAAAGGACAGGAGCTCCTCAGCAGACGCTCAAGTGTTAGAAAATCTGGATGAGTTCTTGTGCCCTGTGGCTCTTCCCAGTCCGTGGGCTCCAYGTTTCAGTAAGAGCAGTGCCCTGGCTGAGCAGAGGYRTTTCTGATCACTGGGATCAATACTGCTGCATCAATATCACTGCATTGATTAACCAGTTAAAACACAGCACTACGAAACCAATGAGAACACAGCACTTTGAAGTTACAGCTCACTACTGCTCCCAGTCCCCTCCACAGATGGCAATAAAAGGTGCAATCAATGAATTGGGATTTCATCAGCAAGATTTAACCTCAGTCATTGTCTGCAGCRGCCCTGAGGTTTCAAACACCACTCCATGACCCCTCGTTATGTCCTGGATACAGAGGCCTTGGCTGAACCAGCCATGTCTGGTCAGGGATTTGTTTATCATCAGAGATGATTTTGTTTGTGCCATTACAGAATTCCCAGTGTGTGTGTATCTTCTCYTTGTCTCTGCCATTCAGAACAGTCTCCATTTCTTGTTAATTTATAAACAGTGCAATGAAATCAAATGAGACTCCCGTAGGGCTTTCTTTTTATTGTAAACATGGTAATGCTCAGTGAAAACACTGAGGTATTTCAGCTACTAAACCCAGCAGGAAAAATAATAGTTTTGGGGAGGTGGTGGCAAGTCAAATGCCACAGTGAAGTAGCATCTAAAATACTTAGGCAATTTTTAAGCACCCGACATGTTCCTTTTCCCCCAAGAAGGATTGTCTGGCCATACCAAGAGGGAAATCTCAGGTAAGCTTCTCTGTGCACGATAAATATTAAATGTAATTCTTCCCTATTTTGTGGGAAAAAGAAAAAAAATCAAGCAGATAGTAGTTGAGACTTGTTTCATCTTTTGAACATGTGAAATATTATGCTGAGAGTCTCTTTTGGGGACTCCAGACAAAATGATGATATTAAAATGTGCTTAAACACTCTGCAAAGTTCTGCTCCATCCCATCATCAGATGGAACAGCAAATTCAATTCTTTTTCAAAATGAGAAAAAAAAAAAAGCTTTTAAAATATCTTCTCCTGCCGGAACTGAGTGACTGTTTCCTGGTTAAAAAAGGCTAAAAAAATAGTCATTAATTACACCGAAYGCATAAATTCCGATAGAAATAATTTCTGTTTCTAGACATGGGACATTGCTCTTTATTATTTTTATGATGTTGCAGAACTACTGAGGTTATAAGGTGCATTAAAAGTAGGCGCCAAGCTTTYTTAAATTAAAGGGCTGGCTGTGCCCATGCCTCTCCTGTGATGAGCCAGTGGCAATTGCTGTGTGTCCCCAGTGCCCGTGCACCTCAGAGGGCACAGCGAACCTCTCCTCACTCCATGGAGCAGAAGCATATTTTTGGGTAAAGTAGAGCAATGTGGCAGCAACACAATTGTTCTGCTGGCTGAATCCTTAAGCAAAGTGAGATAGAGAGAACTGATAGACTGTATTTAAAGTCTATAAAAAGTTAACAGCCTCTTCTCAATAATTATGTATCTATAAAAAATAAAGATGATACAGGGCCAAAACTTAATGGCATTTATGTTAATGTGATACTGAGCACTCAGAGGAGGTAGATAGCTGCAAAAGTGGGTCACATATAGCTTAGAAGCTTTATGTTGTATATTCTATTCAGCATATGTCTGTTCAAATAAGTTTTTGTGTGTAAAGTGCACAAGTCACCTCTAGTATTGCACTGCTTCTGTGCACGCTGCCTGTGTTTCTGTGAAATCAAGCAGGACTGGACCYCCCATTTGTTGCTGGCTGATACCCTTTGTTTAATATTCAAGTGAGGACAAATCTCCTGGTTCCATGTCCTTTTATTTGCCTTTGTTCACATAAAGTCCCATTGCCTACCCAGGATGCAGTTCCATGGTACCAGTTCACTGTTGCTTTATACCAATTTTATGGCAGGCTGGTTTCACTGGGTTGCCTTGCCTTGCTTTTACTGTGGGTGAGAACCTCCAAGTCTGTGTGATTGAAGGAGTAAAAAGTAATCTCTGCAGAGGCCGGAGTGAAGAAGCATTGTGGGATGAGGGAAAAAYACAAAGACCTTTGGGAATCCACAGAAATATGTTCCCCTCTATTTTTTTTAACTGTAAGCTCTGGCCCTCATTTCCTTGCTGCTTTTATGGAAAATTCAAAGTTATATCAGGCATTAAAATGACAAATTGGCTGATTTTGTCTGTTGTTATAAATATGGAGCACTATTTGCTTGTCAGACAGCTTCATAATTAGCAGCGGTCTATGTGGTATCAAGGCAAGAGATCATCAGATCAAGTTTCATATTTATTCCACAGCCAGCATCTTCCCCTGTGCTAATGAAAGAGTCTCCCAGGGACTGGCATATCTGAGCCTGGCAGCTATGTAACATCACTCTTTGAGCTTCCCTTCCATCCCAAMCCTCATTCTCATTTGGTTTTTGATCATATCCTGTACTTATTAATGTATCCTTTTATGAAATATGTTTTCAATACTGCTTTTTAGGGCAATGCAAAACAATATATTTTCTACTAATTTTTGTTCCTGCTAAGTGTCAGTGTGTTTTTGTGGGGTGTGTGTTTACACTGTCCTGGAGCATGGTCAGATTTGTTGTTTTGTATGGACAGGGCCAGGAAAACCATTAGGTTCTGTGTAGTTCACAGTTTGCTTTCAGCTCCTTGCCAAAGCTGGAAGATTTTAGTTGGGGAAAGTAAAATGTCTCTGAAAAGACACGATTTAATGAGAAAAAGAATTKCAAGTAATGCAAAGAGGGAAATGGGATTCTTTAAGAGATTCTGTGCTTTCATTCACTAAAATTATCCCTGCAGAAAATCTCCTCTTACCTTTTYCCAGTCCAGCCTTCATATTGTTGTTGTGACTGTTTCTATATGATGTGAAGAAGCCGATAGTTCAGTATAAGCAATAAGATCACAGGACTTTTGATACTGGAGCACTGGATCAGTTGTCATGTCATGACATACATATTCATAACCTAGCAGGCCTTGTAGTCGATTTATGCATAAGGGACTGATAAGAAAAAAATTGATTTATGATGATCTCAAAAACATGGTCTCCCAAGATGTATTCTGCAGCTTTGAGACCTACAGTTTAGGCTCTATTAATTTTACAGTGCTGTCTGGAATTATCCATCTGTTTAAAGGTTAACTGTCTTTACACTTTTGAAATGGGTAGTTCTGTTTTGGTTCTTGCTTTGTTCATGCCACTGATTTATAAATTATTAAATCTATCATTGCACAAGGGGACTGAAATTGGTTGCCAGATTACAACATCTACTTATTTCAAACTTTCTTTAGCAACTTTCTGATATTATCTTAAATACTCCCTGTTAAGTGCTGGGAGGAGGGGAAATGTTGAATCTGATGGTGTGTGCTGTACAATGAGCTTCCTGCAAGAAAACACTGTTATTATCACACAAATATTGACCAGAAGAGCACAAAGCCTTCAACACAGCACCATAACAGACAATCCATAGCATGTGGTCACACAGTGAGAGAAGTGGTGGGGTCACCTCCCAGAGAAAGAACTACAGACAAGACCTATAGAGTTTGATCTTCTATTTTTTTTGAGTGAAGCAGTCAGGCCATAATGTTTGGGGTATTTTTTTTTCCCTTTTAGTAGTGTTGTTTTTCTATTAGGGCAACTTGGCTGGTTACTGTTTTGGAAAGTTGTTGTTGGAGGGAAATTGGGAAGAAGTGGGGATGGTGATGTGCTTGTGGGGCTCTAAGTCCATGTGCCTCCCAGCAGGCACCCAACAATCCTTGCTGGAGACTCTGGCTGCTGTCTGGAGTGGGCAGCAGTGTGGCCAATGACTCTGAGGCCCACGGTTCCACTCACATCCCTGTTACTGTGTGAGTACAGGTTGGCTTYACAATGCTTGCTGACAGTAATCAATCCATAGGTGACAAAAGCCAAGTTCTCATCTCCTCTACAGAGCAGCCTCCTGCCTTGCTCTTCAGCAGCTGGGCACTTGTTTTCATATTTGGCATGTGAGCACTTGCAAAGACAATCTAAGAACAGCTAGCAAAAATGTCTGAATTTCCACAGATTTTTCTTTGCTGYTGCATTTGCACGCACATGTCTGTGTTTCTGCGCTGCAGCTCCTTGCTGTCGGTGGTGTCTGAGCACGTCAATCCCTTGTGAAAGGTGCCTGACGTGGCCTTGCTGGGCAATGACAGTTTTATTGAAGTTATAATGTCTTGTCTTGCATTTGTGTGTGTTTKTTTCCACAMAAWYYTKSMRRWWWTYCMRRRRWWTTTTTTTTCTGCAGAGCTAAGCTTTTAAAAAACCATGCTATTAATTTTCCAAGTTGATTTTGGACTCTTAATTAACTTTGGCTGCAGCATACAGGCTCCAGCAGAAACTTCCTTTCTCAAAGCACGGGAGACCTATCCTYACATCCCCTGCTGCTTTTGGACAGATTCTAACCCAGGAGAGCCATTTTGCTTGTCTTTCTTGCTGGATCAGCAAAAGCAGAAATATCGCCTGTGCAGCTCTCTTGTATATGGAATGAGCAGCTCAGCTTTAGTATAGTTCTGTGAGAAGACTCTTTCATGGAAAAAAAATGCGCCTTGCAGTATTATTCCATYCCACAGCTTGAGAAAAACTGCATGAGCATTCATCATCTGATGATAGTCAGCCATGGGTGAAGAAGTTTGTTACACAGACTGATAAATGCTGAGCAACTACTGTTTCCAGAAAGTAATGTTCAGAGGTTCATACACTTAATATTCGGATATTTGGCATCTGCATGAGTAAAACTGAAGAAATTCCCAAGAGAATACTGAACAAATACCTTATGATCTGGTCCATTAACTTCAATGGAGAGGTCAGCTCTAGAACTATTAGAAAATAGCATTTTGCCATTTTGCCCATATACAATGCATTTTTCTTTCATTTAAAATTGAAAATGGACAGGCTCCTTTTCAAAGATGTTCTATTGTTAAACTAAATTATTTTAGTTTGTGTTGGAAATTGAAGTTCTTGGGTTTGAAGTTCTTGCCTTTACAATGTAAAGTTGAAAATTTCTACATAAAAAGACACTTTATGTGAAATAAATTATTTAAATGAACTCCTAATTTTCCAGTGAAAGCCCAATTATGTTGGAAAWTTTTTAACCATTTTCTCAAGAGTAGAATTCTCAAGAGAAATGAAATATAGCTGGTATATTCTCACAGAATTATAAAACCTATCCAAAGTTAGGATTGCCTCAAGAGTTCACKTAATTTACTTCTCATAGTATACAATGTTACTGGTAGAAAAAAGATAATGGTTTAAATGATGGTGATAAAGTTTAAATTATTATTATCGTCAATATATTTTAAACAAGAATTGATTTCCAAACCACTGGCAAATAATTGTTTCAGTGTAACTCTTAATGTGTGATTTTTACCCGAATCAACTGTGTGATTTTTTTTTTTTGGTTATTTTTTCTTTTATCTCATGCTCAGATATTCCAGCTAGGAGCAGGGTCCTATTGTGCCAGCATGTGGGGTTACAGGGTTTAGCAAGAAGCTCCTCAGGAAAGGGCATCTTATCTGAAGAAWCCCATTTCAAAAGTCTTCTAGAGATCACACTTGTTCACAGAAGATTTCCAATACACGCTAAAATATGTTTTTGTCAGTGAACCACATGATCTTTTTGAAGGGGAGCAACATTTGTAATTTCAGTTTTACCAAAGATTGCACACCATGGGTTGAGCTTGCCAATGTGTAACATCCATGAATGYAAAACGTCAGTCTGCAAATTACCAATCTCTTCCTGAAGTGCTATGGTCTGTGAGCAGACAGGGTTTTGCTTTTTAAGCAAGAGGCAAGTAAGTGAGACGCTGTTGTAGCAGATAATTGCTAAAACCAAACYTCATGGCTGTGATTGCAGGAGCTGTTGTGATAAATACAGGTAAAACTTGCAAGTCTGAAAATAAAAATGCATTTATTCAACAGCTTTCCATGGCCACGATGTAATTGAAAAGGATGCTGAGACCTCATTACTGCTGAAAAGGTCTCTTCACTGTGTGGAAATGTGGATATAAAGCAACAGAGGAGAGCTGAACATTACAAACATTGACCTGCTTCCTTTGACTCCTGATTAGWCTGGGGATGAGGAAGATCTGCACACCCATCTGGCAATCTCTTGTAAATATTGACTTCCAGGGAGCAAAGCCATCCTGCCAGCTCGCTGTGGTGCCTTCCTTTGTTCCTGCCACATTGTGGCATCACAAATRATGGCTGTCCTGCACATGAAAAGTTTCATCAGTGCTTTAAGGAGCTCCAGATACTTTAGGCACAGCTCATTTGCCCAAACCAAGGTATCTAGGACCATCAGAGACACCCTGGGCATCCTTCTGGTCCCTCAGCTGCCAGGTTTTGTGCTGGCAGGGTCCGCCACAGGTCCTTTGGTCATATATCCTGGATAACATATGGATACTTAGGAAATCTCTGACTGCAGGAGCTACTTTTGTCTGGGCAGCTAAAAGGCRCCCTTTGTGTGTCTGTGTCTGAAAGCACAGCTACCACACAATGGTAAAGCCATGGGCAATCTGACACTTGCCCAAAGAGCACTCCAAGAAACTCAGAGGCATTGTGGGAAACCTTACTGCTGTATTATCTTGGTGGAAGYACCCCAAAAACCAAGGGAATTGAGGACAAATGGTGCTGAACCTCATGCCAGTGGTACATACTTGAGGCACCCCTTCAAGGATTTTGGTAGCTGCAGTGTTTTGCAGAATGAGATTTGACCCTTCGGAGATGAGCTCGCTCTTGACAGGTCCCAACAAAAGAGCAGAAAGCTGGAAACAAAAGCTAAAGGAAAAATGTTCAGCTTCCCTAGCAGGGAAATCAGTGTTGTGAGCACAGGTAGGAGGTTGCAGGAGGGAGACAGGGATGAAGAGGTGTGTGCAGATGCTGTAAAAGGCCTTGCCTGGCATTCCCATGCTCCTTCCAAAGAACTTTTGAGCTCTCAGACCAATGCCCCACTGTGAAAAGTGCAGAGTTAAAGCTTTTGAGGTTTGCAAATAAGAGGTGGGGTTAGAAACCAAAAACCACTCTCAGCCCAGAGCAGGTGCTGGTGTGGGAGGATGGGTACAGAGCAAGAGTGGCCCTTTTGACTCTAATGCCCAGAAACATTCCAAAGCTGTTTCTCCTGTGTCAAGACTCCAGGAAGTGCTTATGAAAGAGCAAGGAGGACRGGCTGCACTCATGGGGTGAATCTCCCTGGGCTGCAATTGAACTGCCTCTGGGGGTGGATGGCTGGAAAAGAAATCATGACTGAGGGAGTGGCGTCAGCCTTGAAATAATTCCTAATCACTTGTGTCCTCTCCTGCTTTCAGATAATGCCTGTGAAGCATGCACACCAATAACAATTTCTTTGGTGTGGGAAGTGCTTGGAATTACAGCTGCAAGCACCAGCACATGGTGCTGGTGTCCCTGAGCCCTTTCCCCTGTGCCTCAGGTGCCTGGCTGGAGTCACTGTCACTTCATTCACCAGCCCGTGGAGGGGCTGCAGAGTGCCAGGACACCTCACRTGCTTGCTGCTGCCCCGAATTTGGGCACAGCAGCTGTGGTGGCTCCAATCACCCAGGGCAGCCTGAGCATGACCCCCAGCACTTGTGACACAAGGAGCCTGCTGCTCCTTTTACCTCTCTTTGGGTCACTAGCACAGCATTTTGGGTCCAGACACATGTAGGTAGACACCCTTTGATAACAGTTTGGAATAAACAGGCATGGGCTCAGCTGAAGCCTTTCTCCATCACTCTTTCAGTTACTTTACACAAAAGCCATCATAACTGATGTAATAAGACTGATGGTCAAAATAAGTTTGACTTAGGGCAAAAAGGAATTAGGTGGAAAGAGAAAATATGGAATCTTCCTGCTGAAGCAGCTGATGTCTAGCTTGTTATGATATCATTTACTAATGATAGTGCTAGGGGTAGTGACCAACCTGAGGATATTTTTCCAATCCTTCCCGCTTCTACTTCCTCTTTCTGTTCCAAAAGATGTTTGCTTGCTGGATGCTGGTTCAAAACCTCTCAGAACTTGCTGGGCATGTTTTTTKKGKTTTTTTTTTAAGTGCCAGGTGGTGAAATAAAAAAAGACAAGCACACAGAGACTTTTTGTTACTGTGATTAATTTTCACATTCTTACAACTCCTKATCCCGGCTGCATCCTGATGTGGAAGATTCAGCATTTAAATAGCATTCATGTGTTACTATTGATCAGGGTGCTGGGGGGAGTGCATTTATTCCTCCTGGATTACTCCTTCTCCTGCTATGTAATTATTTGTTTCCACTTGTAGCGGGTTTTGTTATTTAGTGTTTAAAAGTAGTTTAATTAATCTCTTCTGTTGTTGTTGTTTTGAAAATGTGACAGACACTCAGGAGATAGATAATGGATTGATAAAGAACACTYGAGRGGACCCTGGAGTGCTCATCATTTGCTAGGTAGGGTATGTTAAACATAATACTGGTAAGATCAAGCCCTCCAGGACAAAAAATGAAAGAGGCATTTAATTGGAACACTTAGCAATCACAAAACCAAGACAGAGGTTAAATTGTTTTGAGCAAGAGAAATTAATACATTAAAGGTTACATTTCCAACTGTGAGGCTGCAGAGCCAGGCTCTTATGCAGTGTCAGAATTACATAAGGCAGAAGAAATGGCTCTGAAATGATTGTGGAATCATTAACAAAAGCCAAGGCAGAGTAAGACATTTCCCAGCAGGAGGGTGTGAAGAAGAATAAAGACATGGAGAGAGCTCATTAAGAATGAATTGCAGACCATAAACATTTGAAACCACTAAGTGTGGAGTTCTATCTGTTATCTAATGACTCAGAAATTATAAAACTAGCAATGACTTTCAGAAAAGGAGTTGACTTTGCAGGAGGTTGTTTGCCATTATGAAAAAAAGGTAATTTTTTTTCTAGTTGGGGAAAAAAAAATAAAAATCCTTCATCTTTGTAAATCAGCACAATTTAAGCAACTTCAGCTATACCCCAGAGAGATTTCCTTCTGTATAATTACACATTGTCTCAGATTTAGTAACAAGGATGTTGAAATGGAGGAACTGCATAGAGGATGAAGGAAGAGACAAGAGGTTCATTTCTTACCGTCTGACTGCAAATGATTAACCTCTTCATCTTTGAAAAGATCTAGCAAGTGCTGAGATCTCCCTAATTAGCAGGAATTTCATTTTCTTCATTTTGATTAAGGTCTAGACCAGTCTTTTCCTGATAAACAAATGATAGTCAAAGAAACAAGGGCGAATTAAACACACCGACCAAACTCTGTTTGGTTTATACGATGCAGCCTCAGCGGATCCGTACAGAGCACAGAAGGTGGCAGATTATTTGGTACAAGAAGCTAACTTTTTTATAAAAATACATATGACACAACCATTGCACCAAGCTACTCAGGCATTCCTCCAGCCTCCCAAAATGGGAGTGTTTTCTGTGTGTTGGATTTATGCTGAAGATGTTTCCAAACTAAACATCCTATGGGATGAGTTGAGGGAGGAATAGGAAAGGAGCAAACAAGCAGGTTTAAAGAGTTGCACGAAAGAAATCTCTGGGGGGAAAAAAAGCGAGAGGTTTGGGGAGAAGAACTGWAAGGAAAATGACCACTACAGGTTGCTGACTGGTTATGGAATAGCTACAAGAGCAGGTCAGCTTGATSTACCCTCAATTCTTTTGGTTTTCAGCTTTCTGATGATATGAAAATCTTATGTGAAACAAGATGTCCTAAACAAAACATTTCACTATCTTTAATCATTGTCTCTTTAAGATTTGGTCTGCTCTGAAACAAAAGGTACCAGGTACCTCCAAGGGACACTTGTCATTCCTTAGCCATTAAGATTCAAGAATACAAAAAAAAAAAAAAAAAAAAAAAAACCTTTCTTAAAAAAAAAAAAAAAAAAAAAAAAAAAAAAATTGCTGAGGAACACACACATTAATCCACAAATTCATCAGAAATTCATGAGTGTCATGTTTACCTATATTTGCATTTTCAGGCAAATAAAACTGGAAAGCCAAAGTGCTGTCCCATTTTGGTGTGAAAATGGAGAATGACAAATCTCTGGGAGAAGGCAGGCAGCAAGGGGGGATGACTGTGGAAAGGTCAGTGGAAGAATTAGCTTTCATACTGTAGGCACAAAAAACTTCTCATTTGAGGTGGCTGCAGAGATGGTTAAATGCCTGCAAGGTCCATTTAATGGATCCAACTTATGAAATCAGCCGCTACTTTCTGACCAGTGTTTATTTTGATGGCCAAATGAGTCACGATTCCAATTAAAAGCAGTTAGATGTCGAAGTTAGAAGCTATGAGTGTACAAAATCCTTTGTTGCCTTTCATTTGTACTTGTATTTAAAAAGTACACACGTCTAAACAGGAATAGGAGCTACGAAACATTTAGGTGAGCCGAATTTATCTAAATTTGCTGGTTGGACAAGCTGGGCTTTGTTCTCTCCTCRGAGAGGGAAGCTGACCCACCACTGCTGGCACCTTCTACTGAGAATGGGCTCAGAGCTGGAGGTGACATTGAGGTGTCAGTCACAGCCCTGCTGTGTACTGGCCCGAATAGAAAAYACCCTGAGTACACCAAGGACCTGGCCTGGGGATTTTGCTGCCAGAGAGAGTGTTCCCTGTGCCATCCCAAAGCCACTCACGTGGTGAAATGTCAGTAGATATTTTTCTGCTCCTAATACTTTGCTCCCCTTGGCAAGTACCACATCCACCTGTGTCATTAGAGAGACAGACCCTCTTGCAGTGACAGGGAAAAAGAGGGAAAAAAAAGACAGGGAGGAATTTTATTAGCTTAAAATAGACGCAAATGTTGTGGGACAAATTCAATCCCTCCTGAAAGAAGTGCTCTCCTGTTGTTTCCAGGAGACATGGCAAATTAAAATCAACAGTCCTGGACATGACTGGGACATACTGAGGGAAGGTGTGTGAGTAAAATGGCAACAAAAGCATATGTCCTTTTTGGCATTGTCCATCAGCATGAAATATTCCTGTGGAAGTATTCAAAAAACTGTGTGTTGTAAGGATCTATGTTAAGATCACGAAGTTCGGCTTGTCATTCAGACTTCAGAGGGGAGCTCGTTTGTGAACGGAGGAGGAAAAGGTCTGGAATTCATAAGAACGGGGAAAGGGAAAAAAAAAAACCCAAACGACCCTGAAATTTCTTTAATAAATAACCAGGATGGAACAGCTCCAGCAGGCAGACCAGAAGTGACAGTCAAATGTAACGTATCACTCAGGACACCATCAGGCATTTCCCTCCTGCTGCTATTTGAGGATCTCTGGATGCTGCAGGAAGAGGTTTATTGTGGTGCAGATTTGCTGCAGAGTGTGCAGCATGCTGCAATAACAGAGATATTTCCGATGGTCTCTGCTGCAATACCATGTACTGTGTGTACTTAGCTGAAATCAATGGGACATGTAAATGAGAATAGGCAGAATCCCTTCCACGGCGAGGAACAAAGCATCTGTGCTATCCTAAGCAAATAAAAGGATCAGCTCGTGCAGGATACACAAAGAGCTGTGACCGCACTGTGCCGTGAGGGGTCTGTTGTGAAGTTGAATATGTGTAATTTCCTAGTGGCTTGGGCAGGGCCAGGGGAACTCAACACAAAGCGAGAGAGATCTTTGCACGCTTCTAGCAGCGAATATTAGGTAAAGGCATAAAACAGAGGCTTGATGAAAAYGTCTGTGATGGGAAAGCAAAATCTTTGATGGGAGGGAAGAAAAGAAAGGATGCATATATATAACTACTGAATAAACAAATTATATGTCGAGTCTAAATGATTAATTGCTCYGAAGTAATATATGGAACAGGCCAAACTGGAAAGAAAAGAAAGAGCATATTTCAAGGACAAGACAAAACCAGGCCCTAAAAGAAMCACGGTTTTCAGAAATCCCCCCATTGAAATAAATGTCCTTCTAAACATCCACATGCCCCTGACTAAACAAAATTCAAATAATAAAATAAAGCAAAGCTCAGTTACTTAAGGGAGAGATGAGAGTACGGAAGAGGGAGGTAGGGAAGAAATACACCAGATAAAGAGGAAATATACAGTGTAATATTTCATCTGCTGATATACCACAGTGAAACATAAACTAATYCTCATTCATATGGGAATATTCACTCAGAATTTACTTGTGGCTTTGGTACTTTTTCTTGACTGGTGATGTTCCAGGTCTTCTGGAAGACCTGGAAAATTTGAAAACACAAATGTAGATAAGAATTAAGTGTATCAATTCACTGTTGAGTTGCCAGTTCCTCCCTCTCCCATAAAAAAACGCCCACACCTTGCACATTGCATACCTTTGTGCATGTATATAATAAAATAAATATGTTTAATGTAGTRTTACAGCTAGGGGTCATATGGATATACTTATATACATTCACACACAATACCCGTCTCTCCCTTAAGTACAAGGGGAAAAAAAAATTCTTTTGAAGACCAAAAGTCAGACCCAAGGTAACAAAAGTAAAGYGTAATTTACCCTGTAGTTAAAAACCAAAGGAGTCTTTTTACTAGGGGGCTGCTGGTTCTATTCATGCCATTCCAGAAGAATATAAAAGAGACGCTTTGGGATTTTGAAGTAAAAATTCACAACAGTATGTCTTTACTTTTTTTTTTCCCTTCAACCAAGACATCTTTTGCCGGAGTCCTTTATCTAGAGCTTTGTATACATATTTTTAATCCTATACAAAAATGATAGGATGTCAAGAAGGATCTATAATAACACCATTTTTTTTATTTCACTTCAAAGACTTGGCAATTTCTGATCCATGTGACATTCACACTCCTTCAGGGTCAAACAACATCTTGCAGCCTTCATAAAATGATTAAATATTTTAAACAGCTCCTGCTTATACCTCCATCGCCCCTCGAGACTGATACTGTTATCGTTTTTGTCAAAGCCAGTTTCCATCCGCATTTGTCATTCCTGCTTGCATTTATGAGTTATCAATCGCCACGTCAAAATGCAAAATAACTGATGTTCTCTGGGCGGGATTGGATGGTCTATCTGGGGCTTTTAATCAATGCTGATTTTTATTTTCCATACCCATACATAAATCTTTACCATTCTGGGCCACATATAATGCGTTTGTACAAAACGCAGTGACAGAAGCAGTAGTTATATTATCAAACATTATACCTCGGGGCTAACTGAGTATCAAGGGCTTTCAAAAGGGAACATTGGGAATTACTGTGCAGGAGAGATGGCTGCAGGAGAGAATATAAGGGATTGGTTGTTGCCATTTATAAATCAACATCATGCAAGCTAATCCTTCTCACTTAAATGCAGCCCAAATACTTTTCCTGATACTCTGAAACTCAGCCCTATCTATTTTTTTTAAAGCTTGCATAATGCACATGAACAATGGTTATATGCATTTTCTTATTTCTTGAACTTTTCCCTAGGGACGTATATAGARACTATGCTGCCGTGTTGTTTTTTGTTCCCCAAGGCCCAGAAGCCAGTAAATATCCTCTTTTTAATCATACCTGAATTATTAGAACTCTCTCCGCCCCCATTTTTTTTTTTTTGTCTGAGCCACTATAATAAAAAGGAATGTGTTTCATTCATTAAAAAGGGTGTCTGCTGCATTTATTCAATGAAGATTGCAGTCAGCTACAGGGATGGCTCATCGCCCATGCAAAGCAGGCTGCAAGGGCCAGGGCAGAGTTTGGAGTCAGGATTGCAGAGGAGCCGAGTGCTGGGCTCCTTGGGAAAATCAGGCACCACTGCAAGAGAGCGAAGAGGAGGGGAAATATTCTGCCTCCTTTGTGGGGACATCTGCGTGTGCTGCATGGCACAGGTCCTTGACAACTGGAATTCCTTTCTTGCTGGAAAATTRTCCATATTGCTACTAATGGCAATAATATTTTTTACCAGTGTTGAACAAAACTGTTTGGGACTCCCATGAGTGAGACACACTTTCAGGCTCCAGGGTGGAAAGTTGCAGGGTGAATTGAGCCTGTGAAGTTCCTCCTTTCAGTGCTGGGAAGGCTGAACTGAACCTTGATAACATCTGCAAGATAAGGGGCTGTAAGGGGTGAGCAGCCTGTTTTCCTCTTCTTTTTAACTAAGCTTTCTGCCATGGGACGAAAACCTTTTTATCAAGTTTTCAGCAAAACATTTTTCTGAATAATCCACTTCTCTTATATAGTTTTCCCTATTGTGTACATAGGCTTAAAGAAAACATAAGCCTTTTTTACTGAACTGCTAAAGGACATTCACTCTGGGTATCTCCTGCAGGAAGGTTACCAAAAATTTCCTCCATTACAGACTAATATGTTTTATTCCTCATTAACTAGGACAAACAGGAGTGTCTTTGAATTGCAGCCCTACTGTCTCAGGGGTCACCTTATTTTATGTTTGTGACAAACTACAGTGTTTGCACTATGGCAAAGTAACCTTGATCATACATTCCTGCTCTGTGTCAGGGTCAAAGAGGCAAGTGTAATGCAAAAATTAGGTTAAGAGTACTAGAAGAGGGGTTTCTGACAACCCTTTGGGAGCCCAGCATTACCACCCACTATTTTCAAATGTCTCTGAAAGTTTTTCTGGAAAAAAAAAACATAGACAGTACTGTACCATAAGTGGCACAAAAGCCCAAAGTTTATTCTGTTAATTTTTCCGAATGTCTATGCCAAAGCCATGAAGTACCCAGCTGCAAAATGTTTCAATTGTCCTCGTTCTGCTCTTCAAGTAGGGGTGAAATATCATTGCCCTTAACCCCAAGCTGCCTTTGCAGAGGCAAACTCACTTCTTTACCTCCTGATGCTGGAGCTGGAGGACCCTGGGCTGGGTGAAGGGGGCACTCCYGTCATCTTTGGGAGTCACATTGGAAATGCTGAACTGAAAAGGTAACAGCAACCAAAAACCTTGTACTTGCAAATGGGTCTGTAGTCACAAACACCTCTCTGAAGGTTTGAAGAGATAAAAGCTAAAGTGAAGAATAAAATACAGTTTGAGGACTAATTGTTTATATAGATATGTATTGTACAATAATTACACAYGGCATTTTAATTAAGAGAAGAGAGGTTATCTTTTCTACAGGCTTCAAGAGTAATCCTTACTGGTGCCMTCCTTCAGTCCTAATGGATCAAACTCCCTCTGACAATGATACAACAGCATTCACTACCTCAGTCAAGTTTTAGTCCCTCACACAGCAAAGTACTAGAATGTTGGCCTATCTGTCTTGAAGGATGAACAAACAGCCCTCCTACAGCATTGATGCATTTTTTACCTCATACCAATCAGCTTGAAGCTGACTTCAGGCATGAAAGTGCTCTTAYCAGTGTAATCTGGACTGGTCATGAGCCCTCAGCTTGATGCCCACCCTTACCCATTATATGGGTCATCCACCTTCTTTCCAGGTCTGTGTTCTAAGAGATTGAAAGGAAACTACCACACTTAGGACCCAAATCTAGTGCCTGAAAGAATTTTCAATAGGACTTTGTGACTCATGTAGCTTTGCTGAAGTCAATGGGATAATTTATATCACATGAACAACTTGGTGTGAATAAAAATACGGGAATAAAGCCTCTATTTTGCTTGGATTCCTGGTGATGATGCTTGCTTGACCTGAGCAGTCAGCCCTCATTTTCAATTCAGGTTTAGACTCTGCAGAAGTAGTTAATTCTCTTGGTTCTCCTGTTTCTGCTGATGGCTGGGATTATCAATGTTTTGGATCTCATTCGGTTTGTAATGTATTTTATCTGGCAGCTGTGTGTCCTGCCTCTTCTCTGGCTTGCCTTGATGAGTGGGTGGTTCTCTGACTCCTGGCATGCACTGATTTTTTTTTTTTTTTTTTAACTTCTCCTTTTGGCTTCCCATCCTCTACATTGGAAGTCACATCAAATTCACTTTAAATAGCTTCTCTCAGTTTTGGCCTTCAATAAAGATGGATTATTTTGAAGAGTTTTAGTAATAAAGTGCATTTTCTTCCCCACAGAATTCTGAGTAGCAAATTTCCATGTGTGTCAGAGACCAGCAATGTTGCTAGGCTTCTGGGACCCTTTGGAAAATAAAAGCAAAGATCTTACCAATCACCTTTACATCTGTCCRTGGGAGTTGCTTTTGAGTCACTAATCAGCGGGTGTTACCTAAGGCTTAGAGTTTACTATTTTAATAGTTAAAAGTAGTGCCCAGTGGAAAAAAAAAAAAAAAAAAAGTGGAGATTCTCCCCTATTTCTCCATCTCAGATCACCCACATTCAGTGGGAACTATACCTTAGAGTTTTACACGTAGAGTCTACCTAATTTTTGCAAGTGCATGGTTTGTGGACACTGAAGACATGAAGGGTTAAACAAAAGAACTTGTCTTTCATTGTCACTGCTCAAATTAAATATGAACCTAAAATTTTAAGGATTTGTCAGTCCATCCATCTTGAGAAAAATGTGCCAACACCACAGAATTTGCATGGTTCATACAGGCTCCTACCACGACAAAGGTAAATTGACCTTCAGACATGTTCTGTGCTGCGTCAAGTCAGAATTTTCTTCCCCATCTTGGCCTCTCCTAAAATGATGAATGTCAAAACTTCCAGGAAGTCTTTTCAGAAGGAACTGAGATTTCACAGAAAATATGCTTTGYTCATGCTTTTGACTTAAATAGTAATAAAGATGCTCTATCCTAAGTCTTTGAGGCTCAGGAAATTTATAAGCAGAATGAGAGAGAGGTTTACTACTTTAAAATGAAGAAAGGAGTCCCACTGCTAGATTACCAGCAATATGCAATTTTTTTAAAATGTGTAAAATGATAAGGTTTCTCTGTATCAAAGAAAATGATCCATCTTGGGTCATTAAGCAGTGRCTATAAATATAGGCATGCTATCAATACCTAATCTGAATAGCTGTTCTTGTCAGAGGACAWACTGTGCTTAAAGTACTTCGTTTCCTGATCCCACTCACTCCTACAGTTTAATTCTTGCAGTGTGAAAACCTCAYCGATTTTAAGGTCCACTCTCTAAAGGCCAACCCTCTGCCTGCACCCAGCACCCTCCATCCTGCCTAATACATGCTTGTGGGTTACGATGGGGGACATTTATTGTGTTTCACCAGTGCTTCTCTGGGACAGAAACTTGTCTTGCTCCAGGGTCTCATTCCTCTGTGCCCTTCCTGTCCAAAGCTGTATTCCCCCTCGCTGTTTCACAGGCAGAGCTCTGCTGGTTGCAGGGTGTTTGACATTGTCAGGTTCATGATGGAAATTAGTAAACCTCCCATGTCCTACCCATTTAGGAAGAAAAACAGTGTCTCCAGGGATCACACCATGGCCAGAATCAYGGCTCTGCATTCAGGCTTTTGGGGCTTTTCTGTTCCATAATGAGACAGAGGACAGTTAGATGGCCTCAGCAGGCAAGGCAGGGTCTCATGATTCCTTCTGCTATGTGACTGAAAGGGGAGGCATGAATAAGCCACTGACTCTACTGCATATCAGCCTTAGTGGGATAGGGAAAGAGAAGACTGGTACTGACTTGGTTTTCTGAAGGGGACTTGGCTTAATTGCCTGATTAATTTACATTTAAAATATCATATACTTGCAAAATAAGACTGGTAACATAACCAGAAATATCTGCTGTATACCAGAATATGAAAAATATTTTCTGGATTGAGAGATGCAACTCTAAATTGTGGGATAGATTTACTTTTGTCTTTCCTTTTAATTATTGTATAATCCCCCCCATCACTCATTTAGCCTAAAAATAACTTCATTTGCTATTAAAATAACAGACATGTAAGTAAATTTATTCAAATAAATTTAAAACCTATGATTTCACTGTTTAATAATTTCAGTTTAATCCATATAAGTAACAATAGAGGCAAAGTGAAATTCAGGCCTCTCACAAAATTCCTGTTCTTCTCAGTGGGGTCAGGACAGCACATTTAGATGCRTATCCTTCAGTGAGATGAAATGTCACAGCACCATTAATTTTTGTTGATCTAAAGAATATAATCATTTAATGTTCTGATAAAGCGTCTGAAGGCAAACTAGCATAAGKCTGGTCTAAGTGCAGGAGGATTATAACATGGGCAATCATTTTGAACATACCTCCTTTGCAGGAGAAAGGGTTGCCAACATCACATTCCTGGGCAGAATTTACTGTGGAAATATCGGCAACATGTGATATGTGACAATTACAGTCAATTTTACTTGAAAGTGTCAGAATCGGCACCTGGAAAGTCACGAGGACCTTACCAATGTTTAAGTGAAGAAATACGTCGCTCTTAAAAACCAAGGTCCAAACATCTTAAAACTTTAAATATGAAAAATGGAGAGCATAAAAAAGTAATATGGGAGAACTGCAGAGAGGAGGAAGGGACTGTGGAAGACAGAAGGACTGAGGTAAGGTGAAATAAGCCTGATAAATGTGKAAGTGTCAATAGCAAGTAAACAGAAGATAGCCTGGTATGTCTATATATGTGTGTGCTGGAGGATATTAAAAAGATCCAAACGAATGCAGAAGCTTGGTAATCAAATACTTTTTGGTCACATAGTTTAAAACTCTGAATCTGTACTACATGCAGATACTGTTTCAGACCATCGAGAGTCTGACTACCAGGAAATACTGATGGCTCTGTTTCATGGTTCTGGGGKCATCTCTAAATAGCACGTAGTCAACAAGACAAAAACTGCAGCTTCTGAACAGTTTGTGCTCCTAGACATCCTTTCTGAACATGAACCTTTTTCTTTATCTGCAGAAAGAACATGACCAAGTCCAGCCCAAAGTTTGTCCACAACACAGCAGAAGGAAACCTCTTTTCTTCTGAAATGAAGAAGTAGGTATGATTTTTAACACTATTTTAATTAGGGGAGTTTGGTGTCTCCATCTAGAAACATCCCCTTCCAGCTTTAAGTGTGGGGGGCAGGGGAAAGCAGCCAACTGCATTTGGGCACCAGAGTGATAGGAGCAATAAGACATTTTAAATAAAATAAAAACCCTGTGTTATGACAAGTGACTAAAACCCACAAATGAATGCAGAAGTCTGCTATTTAATGTAGTGTATGCTGATATTTAAGCAGGTTTATATCTGTCAAACAAGCCTCTTTTCTAAGACTGGCACAGACTGTTCTGCGTTTGGTTTCCAGAATCAGCAAATTACATTGGCAGAACAAAGCTGTCATATTTGGTGGTATTTTGTTACATCCATTATCTCACTTAAGTTTAGACATCTCTTAGCAAAATCAGATCCCACTTAAAGACTGCCTTATTTTGCAACATTAAACAAAATGACAGGCTGCTTAAAAAAAAAAAAAAAAAAAAAAAAAGTTCATTAGCAAGCAATGAGTTGGTGGAAAAACTGCACGGCTGCTTCAGATATGAAGAATGAAAGCATGAAATGCTGTAACCTTTCCACAGCGGGCCAAGCGCATACGTCAGGACTGTATTTGACTAAACAAGGGTATTAAACTGCTTCAATAAACAGAATTAAATAGAATGAAAAAAATCAAGGATACTTTGGATTTGATTAAGGAGGTGTTACCTCAAGACCTGCTTGAAAGGGGTGGTACCATGCACCATTTATGTCTCAGTAGTAACGCAAATGGGTCAGTCATAAATAGTGACTTTGGAAAGTCTTTGCCAGCCAGAAGACAGTAGGTATACAGCAGAATGCAAGGCACACTCCTGCATAGACCTGCACACCCCTGTCTTTGAAAAGGAATGTGTCCAGTATTTCTTTTTKGTTTTATTTTTCTGAGCCTGCTGAGGGTCAGCTTATTTTGAAAAGTGAAATTTTGTTCTAACTGAGTCTTCAGAAGAATAAATAAAATCAGCTGCTGTCGTGCATTTAGAGGGTGAGGGTAATGGTGGTGAGTTGCCACACTGGTTATGTATGGACCCGAGTGATTCATTTGGTTTTTAGACAACTTCCCATTTCCTTGTCATCTGCTTGTTTGTATCCTTGTGAGAATGGACATGTCCTGGTCTGGCAGTGGGGGACAAGGCACCCATCACAGAGTGAAGTGATGCCACAAGACACACAAGAATCAAGAATACCACTTAGAGCTGGAGACAGAGCATTGCTGATACCTTTGTCCTCAGCTCATTGCAAACATGCTGGCTGYAATCAGTCAGTGATCTATAGAGCACTGAGGAAGATGAGGAAACTTGGGATTCATTATGGGGATAAAAGCCATATTGGGCACCCAGGGGACGATACTACCAAATTAAGGTGGCTCTGCAAGGCAAACAGTATCCCAAACACAACCAAGTGACTTAAGATTTGCCAGGGTATATCCACGTGCAGATAAAGGCTTCCTTCCATGTGTACCTAACACTTAGGAAAGCAGGAGTCTGAGCATAGATAGATTTATTTTGGTCACTTATTCAGAGTTTTTAACCTTTCCAGATAAGAACTCTTTGAAAAATCTACTGGATGCTCAAAAAAGGTTAATTTCTATGTTCTTGTATTGTCTGCACCTTGAATAGCACAAAGRGCTGCATTGATAATATGGGCCCATAATTACAGGGCTTGGGGATGACCTGTCTTTTCTGGTGTTTTGAATTCGCTTCAGCTGCAATAACACAGATAAGAGAAGACCTTGCTGGCCAGCCCTACCATTTTATGGAATTTCACATGTTGGGGTGTGCTCTGAAGAAGTGAGGCTCATGATTGCTTATTGAGCATCATCCAGCTCCCTCTGTTGCCCCATTCACACTTACATGCACACACTTTAGAGGTTACTGAGTTTATAGGCATATAAACAGTACGTGTCTGCTGAGGTAACCGGATGATCTTGAGCTGACTGAAACAGTTAATAAAGATAAATCAAAGTTTTGGACTGCACGCATTTAGAAATGCCAGTTAAAAACCATGCTGGGGTGTGTGCATGTTTATGCACACACACGTGTGTTAAGGGGGGCAGGAGAGAGAAGTTGCTTTTTTCAGAAAGTGAATAATGTCATCGTTGATTTAATTAGCAAATTCTAGATGTGCTGACAAAGGAAATTTTCTTGGGAGATGCACTSTGTTGTGTCAGTGGTCTAAATGAATAGGCTGAGCTGAGTTCGTGGTAATAACAGATGAACAACACAACTCACCAAACCTCAAACAGTGCATAAATCAATTTGCTGGGAATTAACCACTTGCTTTAAAATTAGGGGTTACTTGACAGGGTTTCAGTGATTAGGTTGTCAGGGACCTGTATTTCTAGCTGGGATTTATCTTTCATGATATAAGTACATCCCTTTACAGGCAACYGAGTGAGTAGGGGTAGCAATCCAAAGCACTCGGCTAGTTAGGCAGCACGGCTTTATTCTTTGTAAGTACCRCGAGGCATTTGGAGGTGGACAAAGGAGGGCAGAACAGGGACACTTATCAAAAAGAAAATGTGCTGGCTTTGTGAACTACTAATAATGCCCAGGATATTAGTAGGAGAACTGTGAATGAGGGGAAGCATTTCAGAATCCCTGCGCATCACATGGCCCTTCTGTGCAATAAGGAGCTTAACAGTTTGTTAAATGAGATGCCGAAAAATGTTCAATTATACAGAGAAATTAATGAAAAGCAGTAAGCCATTTGGAGGTCACTTCATCTTCTGAAAGTTGAACATTCATGTAGTACACACAGCCAGGGCCACCATTTTTATGATTAAACTTATATTCCCATATACTTCAAACAATGGCAGATGGTAGAGCAGTGAGATTAGGTACATATGGTAAATGGGGGGGCAGGGGGGGGTATGGGACAGACAAAGCAAAGGATCATAGGCTCCGATGGACAAATCAGAATGTAGAATATCAATACAATGTTCCTAGAAATTGGCCCAGGAAATACCTGGTGTCATCTGTCAGGTATATTTATTGCAGCATTTTTGCTTTATTTTATTTAGACAGTAGGAGATGTCCAACCCCCTCACTTTTCTTTTACTGCTGATGTCTTTCACTGATCAGGTGCACTTATTTTCAGATGGATTTTCTGATGATTTGTCAGGCAGCTTTGCAGGATGATTATCCAARCAGTTCCAGTTATCATGGTGTCCTTTTGGGTTGGTTCACAGCTTGAATTCCCCTTATGGCAATGGCTCCTGAGTCACCTTTTCTTTTTCTTTGCATCTATCTCATGAGGCCTGCCAAAGGGAATGCCATACATATATACTATGTTCTATTTCAGATGGAACCAGGCATCTAAAATCAGGAAYAAAATCTTAGTTGATGCAAAATAAAAGCTGGCGAGCTCAAAAGAAGTTAATGCAAGGTCTTTCAAAGCAGCAGGTTGCCATTTGCTCAACATGACCAAAAATGTGGCTGGCAAACACATGTATCCTCTTCAGGGCTCTTTTCCCCATTTTGTAATGGAGAAAAGTGTTTTTCTTTAGTTTTCTCCTTCTCTTGTCCTTCCTTTCAGTTCTCTGCTTTGCACCAACCAAATTGGAGCATTTGAGTGTTTGGCTATGTCTTAGCATTCTTTTTCTGCAGGAGCTTCTTGTCCCCTCCTCCACAACTACTTTTTCATTTTCCCTGTCCATAGCTTCAGTCTTACTGTGATTGCTTTTTCATTTCCACTCCCTTCTCACGTGCTGTACGAGTCCCTACTTAACATTTCCTGCTGCTTCCCTTTGATCACCTTTGAGAATGCAATAATTACTTCTAGGTTTTCTGAGCCCTGGATGTTGTACATGCCTTGATCTCTCACTTCTGCCCTTTCATTTGCAGTAACTCATTCTTAGCTGAGTTGTAGGTGCTCGTTCACAGTCACTGGTTTACCTTCATTTGAACTCAGAGTCCCAGAGCTCTCAGATCAAGCTGGCTACACAGGCAGCATAGGCAAAACCAAAATCATCCAGGCACTCAAAACCACACCTCTTCTGTAGCTTTAACCCTCCAAAATGCATCAGAGTGCTCAATGACTGCCTTCATAGTGGTGACTCCTATCTGAATCCTATGAAAAGCTCCTGAAGGCCCTGCTGGAGTTTGAAATATGTGTTCCTGTGGATACCAAAGCCTATCCAGTGTTGTTCATCTGCAATACTTCTCATAGCCCCTGTACAAATATATTTTCCCTTGCTAAGCAGAGAGAAATCTACCAGCAGCATGAATGAAGTAGTGATTACTACAATGAAAGTGGTAAAATCTCCTGGTGAAGCCAGTTGGCACAATCAGGGTCATAAAATCACAACCTTTAAAATCATCCTGAGGATGGATACATTCTGTACTGCTTTCTGTCCTCGTTATGATCGCTGTCAAAGAACAAGTTATCTCTGAATCTCAGTGTCTGAGATGCTGTCTTCTCATTTTCATCAAATAATCCCTGTTCTTGTGACAAAAGATTGTAAGTAACAGGAACAAAAATGGCCCCAAATGAAGCCATTCTCATGACAAAGACTGTAATGAGAACAGAAAATGGCACAAAATCAATTCATTCTCATGACAACCTTAAGATTGTAATGAGGACAAGAAAAACAGTCTGAAATTTATCAATTCTTGTGACAACCCTGAGACAGTAATGAAAGCAGCAAATGGTATGAAATTGGTCCACTCTCGTGATAGACACTGAAACAAAACCAGAAAATAGCAACACGTTTATCCATCCTTTTGACAACCCTGTGAGTGGAACAAGAACAGAAAAGGTTAGGAAAATTAACCCATTCCTGTCACAAACAATCTGATAAGTGTAATAACCAATTGTCCTTTCCAAATGGTATAATTCAGTCATTTGAGCACTGGCTTCATTCTAAACTGGGGTAGTAATTAAGTTTCAGAGTATCTTTGGACGCAGCTCGCATTTGGTTTAGGTATAAAGTTGCAGGAGTTCATGGGAATTGAAGTTGTGCAAGGTGTGTACAAACCTACTGGTTCAAGAAATTCTGCCTCTCCAGGGTGCCTTTTGCCAATGTTGGTTTTATCAGCATAAATTTAACTGTTCTTTGTTTCTGTTCCTGGCATCCACAGACCTAAATTAGTGAAGAGGTCTTTTTTGAGGAACAATTGCCATCCTATGCCATCCCTCTGCAATAATGGATGAGATGATGATGTGTGGATGAAATCACACATACTCACTTGTGTAAAGCATCAGCAGGGGCAAGTGTACAGGGAGCCAGATTCCTCCTCAATTTCTTTGAAGCCAGGCTTTGTTGCATACCATAAATTGGGAAAGGGCAACAGAGAAAATGTAAGGCATGGGGATAAAGGCCTAGGGAATATGGTGATTAGTGGGATAAGATGATCTGGCTGAAGTAACTGAGTATCAGAAAATTATCAGCAGTTGAGGGGAAAAAAAAAAAAAAAGAAAAAAGCTGTGCAGAATTAGCTAGCAATTAAAATCCAGAAGGGTAGGGGCAGATGGGAATAGGCAAAAGTTACCACTGGGATGAGCTCAAATATAAAAGCAGGTGAAAAAAAAGGAGTATAAAGTATAAAAGTATAAAGTATAAAAGTATAAAGTATAAAAGAGGAGAAGCAGGGAGTAAGGAAAGAAAGGTGGGTTGCCTGTGGATTGCCAGCTTGTGCAAACAGAAGGAAAAAGACTGAGCAGGAGACTGATGCACTCAACTGCAAATGGCCACCACAGGGAAAGAAGCAATGAGGACTGCAAGCTAAAAAGCAAATCCTCACTGAACACAAGTTGTTGTGGGGGATGGRGAGAGAGGGAAAAAGACCACTGTCTCTTTTTCTGTCTTTTTCCTGCAACTCCAGCTTTCTTTTCTACCTGTAGTCAACTGTGAGTGCAAGTGATATCATTAAGTTATCCAGCTATCTGACTGCACCCACCAGTCAGTGCTGGAAGGTTAAATCCTATCATTTGCACCCAGGGTTAATGCACTGGAGAGAATTGTGGGTGCCAAGTAGATTCCCGTGGAATTGGAGGCTGAGCTGARGCCAATATAAAAATATATCCCAAGCGTTTAGCTGGCACTCTCACACCACTCKGATGACATCTGACCTTTGCTGCTGTGCACGTGTGTTTTGAGCTGCCCAAGCAGAGAGGAAATAATTTTGAAGTCTCCTGCTATGAAAGTCAGTATCTCCCTGAGTGGACTGACTGTCCTCTGAAAAAGTGTAAATGCTTAACCTCAGTCAAGTAGGCTCAAAGAGCAACACACTGCATTGCTGGGGGAGGRACAGAGAGGGAGAAAGTGTCAGCACATACATATGGGAACTATTCCCTGGCTTCCTCCTGGGCTTTTGCTACCTTTTGTATTCCCTCTTCAGATTTACAGTCTATTGGCACCTGCCCAYGCTACAGGAAGGGCTCCCATGCAAAGGCATGGATTTCATTATGCTTCCTTTTAAAATAAAAAACATGTCTCCACATAAAAAAGAGGTCTATCTCTTTAAAAAAATCCTAAAAGAAATCGGTTGTGAGAGACACTGTTGCCCCAGTGCCAGCTTTATGCCTTCGACTAATGCGCTTCTCCAGGAACARTCTTTAAATGAGAAGTTACGGCTGCTTTTCTGATTGAAACAAACTAGTGTTGATTGCTGATCAGCCATCTGTAAAGGAGGGCATCTCAGGAAGGATATGAGCTAATGAAAAAATGGACCTGATTTGAAAGTGTGATGTGCTTCATGCCACAGGCCAGTCTGAGTGGCATGAGATTATATCAGTGCAAGTGAGAGGTAGATTGAGAATAAGTAACTTCTGTCTTAAAGATTAAATGGCAAATTTGCTATTAAATGTGAAAGACATAAAATGGAATTAACGCTTTGAGGGTGTTAGCTGTGGTTATATACACTCTGCAAATGGCACTTCCATCCTGTCACTTGCATTGTCAAACTGCACMCTCTTCTCATTGCGGCTCAATTAATACTCATTCAGAAGTATCAATTAAAGAAATGAGAAATGAAGTGTTGACCCTTAACAGCCACACACACATCACCCACTTCACAAGCACATTTCGTGTGGCATTACTTCTCCAAATGACCTTTGTAACTGGTAAAATAATATTGATGAAATCATTAGGTTTCTTGGTAACCAATTGATAATTTTCTTCTGGGTTGCTTGGTGCTGATAACATTACCCTTGCTGTAACTAAGAGACAAATGCTGCCATGGAACTGAATGGGGATTATTGGGCATTTCTGTATTTTATGCCCTGAATTTCCAAAAATCCCCAGTGCACAGCTTATCACATGGAAAAACCCCAGAGCCTTTAAGGGCTAAAGGCAGCCATTGCAGTGTTTGYTGTGTTTTGTCTCATTATTACATTACATCCAGATGTATGCTCTTCTTTGTGACATGATAGAAAGTGACAGAAGTAAAGACTCCGTACAGATTTGGATCCAAASTGGGATGTTAAACTGAACAGCTAAAATTTGGAAAGGATTGGATTTAGATTTTTTTTTCGCTTGGGGCTGAGGCCAAATATAAACKTGTCTGTGATATCTCATAAATTTAGAAACACCCCAAAATTTTGGGGTGCAATGCACCTCTAAATGTGTCTGCTGAAATAGATATGAACTAAAAAGGTTCAGTGGGGTATTTGATTGTATTTCTGAGTCCTCTTTCTACCCCTAATTAATTTTCTTMGTTTTCTTTTTGCCAACTTATTCAACCTATTCTTGAAATTCCAGCTCATTCAAATGTCTGGGATAGCTGTGGATGGAGATTACTTTTGCTATAAAACTCCTTTGCATAGCTAGATCTTTAGTCATTTGATTCTTTTTTAAATTTCCTTGAATGCTTTTGATTGTGTGGGTGTTGCTGTACATGCCAGTATGCTTTGTGTCAGTTCTTTTCAATGCTTTGCCATTTATGCTTTGTACCAATTCCTTTCATTGTTGCGTGACATTAAATATTTTCCTGCAGGTCTTAAACTCATCAAGCACATTGTTGGGCTGTTTTTTTGTTGTTGTTTCACATTTGGTTTTTCGCTATTTTTTAAATTTAGTACACATCAAATGAAAATACTGTAATCCTGGTTTGGTCCTACCTCAGTAGCAGGAAGGTCTCCTTCTGCAACACTTGKTCTGCTCACAGCAATCAATTTTGCTGGAAGATAGGCTTGCTAAGTTTCCAGTCAAGGCTAAATTAAATGACCAGTGCATATATGCTGCATTTTATCATTATTATTCATATCACCACCAAGGCAGACTGTCATGGTTTTCCAGTAATAGTGCTTGCAAGTCARGATTTTCAAAGCTGCTCCAGGGATTCAGATACCCCAGTGCCATGAAATTAAGTGTGGCTGTTTTGGGATTCTCAGTGATAGGGGCTACCCTAGGGAGTGCATGAGAAGAACCTTATGCATGTAATACAAACATTCCAATGCAGACACCTTGGTGGAGGGSCTCTGCAAAGAGGCAGGCAGATGAAAATGGAAAGGCTCAACAGAGTCCTGTCAAAAGAAATCATACATTTTGCAGGCTKGATTTTCAAACTCTGCTCATTTTGGTAAAACTCTCTTTTTGAGTCCAACCAATCTGGAATGGAGACCTATAGGTTGCAGTGATTCCAATGGCTGAAGTTCATGTTGCTAAACATGGTCTATAGGAAGACTGTCCTGCCTATTGTTTGGGCCCCATCAAGTCTAAACTGTTTATGTGGTGATTTCCATGCTAAGAACTGGCTTTGCTCCATCATGGGTGCAATGGAGGAACAGAAAATTAGAAGAAACGAACGAAGGTAAACAAAGAATTTGGAATTGGTCAAAACATACAAATAACCCTAAGAGCAATGACATATGCATTGCACTGTGGCTGAAAGCTCAAAAGAAGAATGTCACAAAATKCCAGGAACTGTGTCTGCAACTTAATCACCACCCTAGTTTCCAATCTGCATAGCACTGTCTCTATGATGTCATTACTTTTCATTTTAGGACCCATGTCTGCTTTGTTGCAAAGGACATTTTGTGCTCTGGTGATGTATCTGAGCAATGTGGTGACTGTAGGCAGACATCCTCCTTGCCTGTATTTTAGGAATGAATAGATATCTCGTGCCTGGAATAAGGAAAGTGGGTGAGGGAAACAGTTGTCCGTAGAGCTCTGTCAAAGGCGGGCATCGCGCAGAAGAACTGGATATCCAGAGGCTTCATATCCAGAGGTTTCATCTGTTAACAGGAAAGTTACTTCCAGGGGAAGCCTGAATTTTTGGATCAGAGATCTGGCTGTTAGRGCTGCAGACTGTCCGCAAACATGTGCGAGGTCAAGATGACCTCTGCTCTGAGCAGAGAAAGTAAAGTATTGTGAACATGCCAAACATTCYAAAAATCAGAATGTAATGTTTTGAGTTGGGAATCCCAAATTAAGTGACACATTTGAGAATGTTTGTATTAGTCTGTGCCTCAGTTTTTATTCATGCAAAGCAGAGACAGTGATTTCGCATTTCCTCACAATCATATCATAAAGGTATAATCTTAAATGTGGCAAAAAATATAAACAACTGTTATGATGGCCCCACACGAAAGGCAGAAGAAAACAGTAATTTTATATCCAGTGCAGAGCTGCACAGTGCATGAAGCCACATTCTGGATGAGGCTAAAATATGATATTGAAAAATAGCACAGTTTCATAAGCCTTGTTTTCCATGGATGAAGGAAATAATGAAATAAAATAAGACATACTAATATAGTTAAGGACTGTGCTATGGCAGAAAGAAGCCAAATAAAAGCATGCCTTAATAMTGATTCCTTATATTTTGCCCATTTTCTGGTGAACCTTAGCATTTTTTTGTGTGTTATTCATTTTTTTAATACATTATTAYAGATACTTGCAGATACTTACAAATACTCATACCTAATATATAATGAAATTTGTATTTACAGATGCATGGCTCTGTGCATGCTGAAGGGAAACTTTTCCATCCAGTGGCCAGACCAGCCTGTTGGTTTTAGCATCTTACTTACACTGTGTGTGTAATGACTCAAGGGCAAAATTTGGAGGTACTCATCAGAAGAAAATGACATCTGTGGAGGACGGAAAATGAAAAAATATTCTTTAGTAATTTAAAAAAAATCTTTCAAAGCCACATTTTTTTGTTCCTGGAGGTACCATTGTAGGGCTCTGCATAACCACTGGTATTGGCTATTACTGGGATGAAGCAAGGAAAGCTAGGCTGATAGATAGATGTAGCTGCATTACAGMCATTTTCCATAGTCACCCCTCTGAGGATGAAAGCATAAAAGAATGTGAAGGTGAAACTTARAATGTGTATGGATGTTCCTTTTATCCAGGAAAGGACAACTCACAAAGCAGTCGGAGCACAGTATTTTCTTTGCRGGCGCTCCATCAGGTTTATAATGACACATCTTGGAATAGGAGAGTCACAGTGGACTCCCTTGCTTAACTATCATCATCACTTATCATTTGCAAAATGGAAGGCTTTCTGATCCTGTGTCGGTGTGCGTGACTCACCCTCGGTGACTCACGGAGAGCAGGCGTTCTCCGAAGCAGTTTYGGCTCGTACTTGAGCCCCTGTGCACCATGTGGCACAGGAACACAAAATAAAGCATCAAGCTGGGTGATTCCCTCCACCCCAGGCCTCACCCTCACCCTTGGTTTTACAGCCAGAACCACAGTGCAAACTTCTGTTCTGGCAGACCAGGAATTCAGGAATTATTCAGTAATGTTAATTGATGTGTGGATAGTTCCGACCGCATCTCTCCTTGGTTTTGGATTGCTTCCAAACATGAACCACAAATGGATCATTTCCAGCTTAAGATTGGGTTTACTTGCATCATGGAGGGGAATAGCATTCTTGTGAGACTTTGGATGTTTCAGGACTGTATGGCAGTCTGAGAAGATGATGAAAAAATTGATTATTCAGGCTGCCCAATTTACAAATCAAACTGGCTTTTGCTGTAGGAAAGCTTATGCCGTTTGAGGAGGAAATACCAACCTCTGATATCTTCTGCCCACCATAAAAGTACTAGGCTGAAAGTGTTTGCAGACCAAAGAGTCATGAATGAATAGATTGGTATAGGGAATACACAAGTGAAATAGTCTTACTGGCAGATTWTTTGAAATTTGGACTGATTGCCACAGGTGGTAAGAAAAGCAAGATCTGCAGGGAGAAGACACACAGATTTAACACAGGAAGATTTGGCTCTTCTGTATTAGGGATGAGCTCTTTAGATTTGCCACATTAAGAAAGGGTTGTTCTCGCATCTTACCCATATTGCACTACTAAGTTTTGTGGATAATATTAAGTCAAATGCTTTTTGGCTCACTTTTAAATGCCTGAAACTACTGGACTAGTAGGGGAACCTCTTTCTAACCCTTTAGGAGCATGTGGTGCTGGACTGAAATATCRGTAATATGTAAGTTGCTGTCTGTTTGAGAAAGTTCTTCCCTTCTGATTCAAGCATATTCACAAGATGTTTGTACCTATATAAACTCAGTGGCACTCCTTCAGTTATACAAGTCTGTTAGCAGAAGCAGGTGTCAAAGTAGGCTGAGAACAATCCCCCCACCCCCACCCCCCTCCCCCAAAAAAAAAAAAAAAAAAAAAAAAAAGAGAAATAAATTCAACAAAATAATTCCTGGGATAAAATTTTGAATTCTCTTTGCTGCGTTTGCACTCTTGTTCAGTCCCCGTGAATATCATAATGAATGAATTGGCTCATAAGAGTGCTGTGGAAATAGCTTTTTTAAATGGACAGCAGCCATATCTGCTGAGAGCATGTATAAAACCCATAAATGGAAGCATCCTACCCAGCAAAGCACCTATAAGCCAACCTGGAAGCAGAAATGAGGCCATGTGATTTGTTTATTCAGACAAAACTAGCCCAGGCAGCTACAAACTGGTGGTGAAGAAGCTGCAGAACAAGAAATATTAGTATAAATTATTCATTGTGGATCATTTCGAATAATGAGCAAATCTGAAAAAATAATGACCCATTCACACACAATCCGCATGGAGAAAAAAGCAGCTAAAATTGATAAAATTCTTTGTTACAAATTATTTCCTCTGCACTGGGTGTTGGCATAACAGACTCTGAAGCYTGACAGTGCCGAAATAATTAAAATATTAAAATGGCTCCATTTTAATCTTTGATCACATATCTAGATCGCGTTGCAGAAATGTCATGTTTACTCATGACTCATAATGAAGAAATGTAGAAATGTCATTATTAGAAACCCTGTTTTTACTGCATCACGTATCAAAATTTGCAGGCAAACCATTACATTTCCTTCTTCATTTTGCAAGCATTTGTTTCCCAGAGGAACTGGGGCCCACATTTTCAAAACCAGAGGACCTCCTTATACAGGAAATCTGAGCTACCAGATGGCTTTCACTTTCCTGCCACCCACCACCCAATATTTGGGATGGCTCCAAAGCCTCTGCCAGATTCCTACTTCTCCCCTCTTGCTCTAGAAGCCTGGCTCCCAATTTTATTGCACCCAGAAACTATTTATGATCAGTTTTGTAGCATAGATTAAGAAAGAAGTGATGAAAAACTTACCGCATTGCACTAGTCTTCTGCTGGAAATGAGAAAAATTTCCTTCTTCAGCCCAGTTTGACTGCTTTGAGGAATAAGGTGAGTGCAGCCAGTTCAACACAAGTAGGACTGAGGACCTGCTGCAATTCCCACACCGACAGGGGTGACATCACTTTCCATTTGGAGCAGTATGGCTGACATCAGCRTAGTGAGGAGGTCAGGATGAAATGGACCACAACCATTTGTCCCAAGCCCCAAAAAAACAGCCCCTAAGGAAGAGAAATTATCTTCTCTGCTCAAAGTCCCACTGGYCCTCAGGGCATCTTTTGATATTCAGAAAGTCTAGCAGGGTTGAAAGAGCAAAGGTATTGTTCAGGATCAGAAAGACCGAAATGAAACCACTATAACAGGAAACATGAGGAGAAAAAAAATAAATAACTGAAATTAGGCATGCTCAGGAGAAAGGAAGCAGCAGGTGTTTGCATACCAGCACATCTGTTCAGAAAATGCTCCTTTATATCCAGATTAAATATAAATTTGAAGGCTGAACTTTCTGAGTAATTAAAGATTTGYACCACATTTTTTTCAGGGAAAAATCAAAATAGACAAAGACAGAAAATATTTTATTTCAAAGGAAGGGTAATATGAAATTCTTCCTTGTGTTTTCCATTTCACAAATGGGTTTCTGCRCAGCGTACTTCACAGTTTGGGCCTATTCACAGTGGCTAGCTGAAAAACTGGAATGTACAGAAGTATAGCCCWGTGAGCACTGAGGGGATCTGATGGAAATACCACAAGCTCACTCTGCTCTCATATTTTTTGGCTTTGGATTATTTTAATGAAATTTACCAAGGGGTCACCCAAAGAAGAAGCACCGTATATTTCCACTGTGTTCTTAAGGTAGACTTAGATTTTTTATTATTGTAATTTAYAGGAACCCTAGCTAGCACACCACAAGACAGTGAGAACTTCCCATTTCTGTTATAGCTGGCAAAAGGAAGTTCTTTCTCACAGTAATAATTCTCATTAGTGCCCTGGCTAAAAAGCGATTTTTTTTTTCCTTTTATAATCTGGCAAAACATCAAGTTTTGCTACTTTTGCTTTCTGCAAGAAATTATCCTCACAGTTCCCCTCAATGATAATTTGTGTCTTCTTACCAGAAAACTAGATCTGTGTGACTTGTACAAAGGTCAGTGAATTCCAGCTCTAAAACATCTTTAGGAATMCGAGTCTGACAGGGAAGAAGGTATTATACCAGATCCCATTCTATTACATTTCATTACCTCAGTTTATTCAAGAACTGATGSCATGCAAACAATAAAACTAGTTTATCTTATCATAGGCTGGCTTTTCTTTATTGCTCTTTTCCTTGGTTTAAACCAATCAGTGACCCAACCCTTGCTGGACCTGTGCAACATGCTGACACACCTGGTACTCTGCTGGTGTACCTCATGTGGTATAAAATGCTCTGCAGAGAAAAGCTCTGTAATAATCCTCACTGTCTGAGGCATTACATGAAGGCTGCCCATGTGTCCACTCTTCTGGAGATGCAGGAATGGGAGGAGTAATGCTGAATACAGTTTTCAGACAAAATGCTATGAAATGTTTTCAACAGCCCCTGCTTCTGTTTAAGCAACATATTTACTATTCAGCTTTCATTACCATTAGAAGGAGCTTTTTAAAGTGACTGCAGCTGGTTTCATGAGCACATTGATTCTCTGCTACTCCTAACCCTGTCTGGTAACACTTCCATTTAAATGTCCATTACTATTTACATTAACTAATGGTTAATTACAATGGAATTCCTGGGGAAGTGCATAAGACAAGCCATAAGAACGCCAAATGAGTGCATTAATGATTGGTGCTATCACAGTGAATACCAAATGATTTCATAATGACTGGGGAGGTAATATATAATGGAAAGAATTGCTCCCTATTTGATATACTCACCACAGAACTAGGACTCATTCTTGGACATCATTCAGAAACTGCAACATAGCCTGGGGCCTTTCTTTCAGTCCTGCTAGTAGCTTGCACTGAAGCTCAGTCCACACCCTTGCAGAGCAAGACATGTGTTGGAATTTATTTTTTATTGCTCATTGTTGTGAGTTGCTGCTATGGCCCAAAGCGTTGTAGCTCATACTCAATGCTGGAGAGAATCTGAGCTCCATAACGTCACTTGGCCACTGCATTTGAGTCCATATTCAACTTAGAATACAAGAGGAAATACTTTTACCAGTAGGGACTAGAATAATGTGTTTCTGGGCTCAGGTCTCTTATTAAGTTACCACAGTCTTCCTACTCCAGTCTGGAGTGGGTTTTTTGTAGAACATTCATCACCATAGTATCTGAAGACCCGGATGACAAACTCATGCACAGCATCTGTCATGTGCTTCTTCTCTTCTTTGGAGGACGTTGCCCTTACCAGCTCACCATAACATGAACTCCAGTGCTGGGAAGMAGGACAGATCTTCAGGGAGGTATATATCTGTCTTAATAAACAATCTTGATATGCAAGATTTGTTGACATTTGATGCTATAGAACATGTCCTTACAGTACTAAAGCCAACATTTCAGTTTTATATTATGCAGAAGGTTTTTTTAGCTCTGGGAAAAAAAAAAAATCAATTCAACCTGATAGAAAGAGAAGTTTTGATTTCTTCTGTCTAGCTATCCAAGTAAAACACCACCTCCTATTCCAGTATATTTGGAAGAATAAATAGAGCAGGTGAGAGGACCAATCTGCAGCCCTCAGCAGTCATTTAGAGTCTGTTCCTTGGATGAAACTCTATGTGAAGGACGAAGTGCTGCACAGCATAACCAGGAATTCATTGTTTTAGGAGAAAGGCCAAGCTCTAGTAGGCACTGATAAGTGAAGTGGCCCGTAGCRCAGTGGTGAGTGTCCCTGGCACTGAATGTCTTGGCGGTAAAGACTACACATTTGCCAGTTTTGCATTCAAAAAGTGGATTGACAAAATAATCTGATGTGTCTCTTCCCTCTTTAATTTCTGTGATTTAAGAGGAGGAGTCTGTGTTTAGTAACCAGTGGGCTCCAGCTCCACAGGAATAAAGGCATTAAATGCAATGTTTCTGATAACTACAAATTACCCCATGACTACTGTAGCGCCTGGGACTTTCTGGCGACCCACCGTGAGAGCTAATGAAGATGCCCTTTTATAAAGCTCAGGATTCCTGGCAGTTATTTTTAATGGGCCATGCTGTGTTAGAAAATCATGCCTGCAAGATTCCCTGGAGTGGCAGTTGGGATGATATTACTTTCAATGAATCACAGCAGCCACCATAAGGGCAGGGCAGTATCTGTGGCAGCAGCACCGAGCAATGGCACAGCATCAAATGAACGGCTCAGCTGGTGACATCTGGCCCCTCTGATCATAACAAATCTGTGGTGCGCGGTACTCCAAAGAGTCCATCCTTCAAGATGATATGTTAAAATTAAGTGTCTTTTTCTCTTCGTCTKGGGTGACTATTCAGGCAGGCATGAGAGATCCTATTAAAAAATGCGGGAAGTGTTGGATGAAATTTGGGCTCCTAGGTTTATCTTTCCACCRTAAACTATTACTTTATACCTCGTAAGTGAAATTGGTTAAGGAAGAAAGCTGCTACCTTTGCAAGATGGACAGAGTAGGCAGAAAGATTCTGCTGTGGGCATGAAGGCCTTTGAGAAGTGTAGGTAGACACAAAACACAGTTTTCGTGACTTTTGGCTTTCTCTCTCAAGGCTGCGTGAGATCTTGCAAAGAAAAAATGTTGGGCATTGCTTTCCAAACACGAAATGACATTACCAATTTCCTCTCTCACTGGCCACTTCATTGTATCAGGGAATGTTTTTCATATGCTTTCACAGTGCCTTCCATGAGAGAGAATTTTCTTGGTGATGCTCGGGYATTGTGAAGGCAAGAGGTGGAACAGCCTGTGACAAATAATGAGAGTGAAATGCCAACCTTTGAAAGGGTTTTGCTTTCCCTACACCGAGAGCTTTAAAAAGCCATCTGCTTGCTTGAAATGGCTGCAACACATGGTGCTCTTCCCCAAWCCAATATGTGCTGCAAATTGTAGGCACATGGATCCAGTCAAGGACACAGTGTCTGCCTTAACTTTGGATCTCCTTGCTGTTGTCAGTAGGAGTCTCATCCTTAAACTTAGCTCTTGTGTGTGTTAATTATTTCCTTCTCATGACCAGCTGGCAGAGTGCTTCAGCACCTTAAGTTGCTCAATTTGATCTTTGTGCTCAGGAACAAGGTAATTAAGCAAGCTACAATTTACGGAAATGTATTTGCCTTGACTTGTTGCAAGTCTTCAGACAGCGCTCCATCCTAAATCATTTGATAATGTAAGATGCTCTGTGCAGTTCCCCCACTTGACTGAGGGTTAGTTCAACAGGTCACAGAACCAGTAATTGATTCTCAGTGTGTCTCTGTTGGTTTTATTACAATAATGAGGACCATCTTTTTTCATCTCTGCTAATACGTTACCAAAAYCATCAGCTTCTCAGTTTGGTGTCAGGATGACTTTGACAGGTTGTTAGCAACTATATGATGTACAGAACATCACAGAGATGTCTCAAACTGTGTTGCTGTGTACCTTAGAGAGCCTTAGGTGGTCACAAAATAAGTGAAATCATTTCTGAGAAAAAGTTATAGCAACAATTGAAAATATTCCCACAGTTTTGATGTCCTAATGAAGAAGTTCTGTATGCCAGTTTGTATTCTTGATCACTGAAGAATATTCTGTTTCACAGGAATCGGTGACATTGCAAAGCAGCTACACCCGATTTACCAGAGATTAAAAACTCGAGCAAAACAACTTTCCTCATCTCCTAAGGTTCTTTTTTTTTCTTTTAAATGTTTTTTTCTTTTTTGGTAAGACATGCTAGTTAAGGTGTGTGGATCTTGAAAGACTTGTGGGCTTTTCAGAYTGAAAACAGCAAACAAATAAAGAGATGAAAGTTAGAAAGGCAGCTCTACAGGATTGCCTCTACTCCTTARCTTGCCAATTTGTCTGCAACACCCCCAAATTTAGGGATTAAAACAAAATTTAAAAAGGGCGTAAAAATCCACTTCCCAGTCCAGATAAAACTGCCTCATCAACATTCAATCTGGGTTTATGTGACCYACAGCTTTTGGCTTTGGGTTCTTAAGTTATGTTGATGCTTTTGAGCTGTTTCAGAATGAAGTTAGCATAATGTGGATAATACAAGGAAAAGAAGTTTAAATGATTCCTGGAGTAACATTGCTGAAAGGTCTGTTCGCAAAACAAAAAAAAAGCAAGGCATTGTCATTTGAAAACATTGAAGCACAATACTTGCATCTTTATACACTAAAACAGTTTTTATGTACATGCTACTAATGAAATGGATTCAACAATGTAGTACTTTTATGGTCCATTTTATGACTACGTAATTATATATTTTACCTAGTCTAAATTAATTGCCATTTTACTGTTCTTTGGTTTAAAGGAAAAAAGGTATTTACTAGTATACTGAGAAAGATTCTCAACACAATCTCAAAGCTTTTATCAGCAAGGGGAATGATGTGGAAAAAAACTTCACTCTTCCTTCCTGCAGGAAAATTTTAGCTCCTTTCTGGGGACATTTCCCTCATAAAGCCACTCTGGCCTTTCCTGCCACACACTACCCTTTGGAACACAAGTGATTATCTTGGTTGTGCTCCCCACATTCTGCTCAGAGGCAAAGACTGTTAGTGAGGCTGTTGGGGTCTCACAGAGACAGGCAGCAATAGACAGTCAGATATTTGCAGACAGACATGGAGCCTCAGGYGTGGTTGTGGTCCCAAATTCAGCAGCACACACACACTGATTGTCAGACTCAAGCAGAATTCCGTGATGTATAATTAGGCATGTGTGTATGTGTTGAACTTTCAAGCTGGATCAAGTCCCAAAGCCACGAAGGGGGAAAATATTTTAGTGAAAAGTATTRCTGAATGTTTAGCCTCTACATAAACACTGCCTCAGGTGACCTGAGGGAAGCACCAGTATTTTATCTAGCTATCTGTCTCTCTGTCTATCAGTGGCAGGAGCCTGACAGTCTTTTTTTTTTCCCAGGAGGACGGTTAGATACAAGCATACTCACTTTTACACCCAGTCTAATATTATAAGAAATAAACTGGATGAGAAGGAAATGAAAAAAGCAGCAGATTATCTCTTGTCAGTGGAGATTCAAATGGAAGGAAAGAGGGAATCACATCAAGTATTCCAGGATCAGAGATACATAAATAGGAAGAAAAAATTATTATGTCTTCTGAACCATTTTCCTGCCACTGAGGGATTGTTCCCTCCAAATGAGTCTTTTACATTGTTTTGCTACCTACATATACCACATAGATGGCTTTTACTGCTTTCCTTGAGAGATTAAGTTGCAACAGAGCTCTCTTTTTTTTCCACCCGAGTGTAAACATCATTAGCTTTCTAAACATTATGGAAGTACTGAAAGCCAGTGAGAGGCTCTGAATATTATGAAGGAGAAAGAAAGCCCACCTGTGGCGTYGGGAAGGAGCCACATGTGCTCCACACCCACGGTCTCCGGAGCAACTTGGCTGCTGGCGATGCAGCACCACACTGTCATTGCTCTTGTAACTACAACCCCATTCCACAATGCTTTGCTCTCTGCAATACTGTCTTACATGAAAAGACTCAGGAAGAGCARCAGAGCTTTCAAAGTCCTTCCAAATTTACTTTAAATAATTTATCTTAAATCTGATATGTTTTTAAAGCTTTTCTCCTGGTCCCTTAAATATGAAGGTAGGCTTTGGTAGGGAACTTAATAATTCTCTCATTGTTTTTATCCACCTCCCTGTTACTTTGTTGATCACAGTAGCATCCAATTTCTATGAGATTTTTCCTCATTAAAGAAAAAAAAAACAATGCCATGACTGCCTTTGTCRTTATGCATACAGGACTGGAAGTACAATATTTAAATGATCCATGATACTTTTGATTTGCAGCTGCACACAGAGGGGGAAAAAATTGAGACTATTTTAAGCTGCTGAAGCAGTCAGTCTTGGTGTCTCAGCTCACCATTATTCTCTCTCCCTCAGCAAAGCCTAGTCAGCCACCATCCCAAGAAAAGTGCCAGCTTTGGGAAGAGCTATTCCCTGTTAAGTCTTCAGATCTTAAAGGGYGGTGAAAAACTTCACATTTTCCCAGCAGGAGAGCAGGACTCAGTGTAGGTGTAAATCTCTGGCAGCTGATTGTTGGAGCCCACAAGCTGTACCTTGTAAATAATTCACTTAGGCACAGAAAAATCTGCATATGAGGATGAAATGTCATTTATAACTCATAGGATATTTGCTTTGCTGAGAACAAGTTTCCAGCCCCTTCAACTCATTAAGTAGCACTAAGGAAGAAGGAATAAAGGTGATGTAAAATAAACTCCACTTTTGGCTTCTAACTAACAGAGGATAGATAACAATAACCAAAAAAAAAATTAAATTCTCTTGGGAAGAGGGAAGAGTGTATGGTATTTCTCAAATCAGTCAGCTCAGTATAAATTTTACAGTTTCCTTATTATTAACTCTGTCAGAACTTCATACTTGACATTATTGGATGGACTTATAAGGAGACTTTTAGCTGGAGGAAAGGTTCTGGAAGGTGCTGGAAATGTTTCCCTTTATGCATTTTTGTGACTTGGAGTGGTTTGCTGAGAGAAAATACAATGTAGTGAAATGGACAACCCTTCGCAAAAATTCTGTTCTGTCATAACTGATATTAGCAGTTATATTAGTACATTACTAGCTCCTAAGCCTCTGTTTTTCAGCTGCTTATAATTTTACAAGACTTAGTTTACTTTCAGTATTTCACATGATTCCATGTTGAATGCTGTTGGAAAACTGTTCCCCAAAATCCTCAGGTGAATAAGTGAGTTTATGGAACAGAAACAGGGAAAAGGCATGTGGTGTCCCTGTTAAAAAGTCAGGGGAATCTCAAAGAGAAGATGAGCAAATAGTTTGAAGGGATGCAGGAAAAAAAACTGAGGCCAAGTATTGAAGCAGGGAGCAGACTTAGTATTAATAATGACCTGATATCTAAATTAAGAATTTTTGTTATYTGAGTGTTTGTTCCAAGTGGAATAGTGACTTCAAAATACAGGCTATTCACCTCTCTCACCTGTGRATGCTACGCTATCTGAATACTGCTTGTACAGTTCATGTGATCGATTTTAATCCCTGCTTTTCCACTCATTACCCTTTGTCCTAATGCCATTTTCAYTGAAAACTGAGGTAAAGGTATGAATTTAGGTTTGGGCCATTTATAGGTTATCTTTAATCTCTTCTATATTCTCACTCTATAACAGCTCCATTTCTTGATTCAGTGTTCTCTTTTTATTTAGACAGCTGAGGAAACGGCTGCTATTTGTTCTAATAGCCTTTGCAAGGTTTAACTCAGCTTAATTTTCCAGAAAACTTTCCTTTTGGTGAGATTCTTACTTTGTGTCTRTATTTCCTGCCTGAGGAAATAGCTTTCTTTACCGTTCAGACCCTTTCCTTGTTCTTTGACTCCAGGTTCCATTCTAACAACATAGTTTGAGGTGGTTACACAGTTAAGTCTGGAGACTTTCTTTGGAATATCTTTCTTTCTTTGCAGTCTGTGTGCTCTGCTGTTCAGGTGACTTCCTTAAGTAGCTCCATTAATCTCTGAGCACTTGTGTTTTCCTACTGAAGGTATCTGGCAGATAACTCACTTCAAGTGTCTTTCCTAATGAAAACATCCTTGATCTGACAATGTTCTTGGTGCTGAAGGTAGGCAGTAGATTCTTCACTTTCATTTCCAGCTCCAAACCTACCTTACACTCCCTAGTGTTCAGTTTACCAGTTTGCAGATCACCTCTGGAGAGAGGCTTCCTGATTATCCTTCACAGTCAGACCTGCTTCTTTGTGGAATCCTCAGCTCTCTCCCTTCTTCCTGAATGAAATTCTTTCTTAACAACTTCTCACTCCTTACTGCATGTCATTCTCTGTCCTTTTTCTACTCTGGTTCTGCTCTTATTTTTGGTACATAATTTTCTGCTTTGTCCCTCAAAAACTCAATCATTTTGTCTGGAACTTGCCTCTTTTCAATTCTGTCATGCAAAGCTTCTTTTATCAACAGGTCCCTGTGATGCACAACGTACATGAACATGTCCATGTGCAATGTGCTGTTTGTGCACCGGGCTGTTTTGCTCTCTCACGGTATTGCCCAAGTCGTTGTTAGATGTGARTTTCAGCTTTTAGAGAAAGAAGAGTACCCAACCTGCTCCAAGCACCCTCTTCCATGAAAAATCCCTTCTTTTCTGATCTATAGTTCACCAGCTCCTCAGCTAAATGGCTGGYTCATTGAAAATTTCCTGTCTCAGGGATTCCAAACTGATTGCTTCTCATATGTTACGGGGAGAGAGGTGTCAGTCAATGGGCAAAATATTAGCTCTGAAAGCTTGCTCCAGTTATGAGTTAGAGCAACTGTTCATAATTTGGASAAGGTAAGGTGCCCAGATCTGAATGATGTCACCAGTGAAAAGGAAAAGAAAATTAAGAAGGCAGGATCAAGATCACATTATTTGCAGTCTTTTCGTTATAAAGGTTTTAAACAGGGASTAGACCTACTGCTTTGTACTGAAAGATTAGGCAGGTTGGACCCTGATTTAGGAGGCTGAAAATACATGACATGAGTGAATTAGCAAATGGGACAAGGTGGGGAGGAAGGAATGAAATTTTTCATCAGATGGAAACCCCACCGGCACCAGGGGCCACAGCTCTAAGAACTGCCTAATTACAGAGTTACAGAATTAACTAGGTTGCAAAAGACCTTTGAGATCATTGATTCCAACYTGTAATAGAAACAGCTGGTAAGTATAGTAAGAAATGGAGGTACAAATAAAAAAATTCACTAAAAAAAACAACCACAAACCCACAGTTCTTTACTGGCAACAGAGAGATAAGTAAGTAAGTAAATAAACAAATAGCACCTCTCCCTAGACTTGTATCAAAAAAATAGCACCAAGAAGAAAACTCCTCTGATTTAAGCTTGTTAGGACAGCAGCAAGAAGAATGGGTCAGCAATAGCCAAAGGGGTTCAAGAGAAGAAGAAAMGCATATGAAATATATTAAGAGAACAAAAAATATGGGAGAGAAAGTAGACTCATTAATAAATGAGGAGGAAGATTAAATCAATGATGGTTCTAAAATGGGTAAACTACTGAAATGCTTTATAAAAGTCTGCTAAACAAGAAAAATAAGGGCAGAGAAATGGATAATTAAGTAGCAATAACGACTTTGTCAAAGCTATTGATGAAAAGCAGGTAAGAGAATACTTAAAACATCAGAATATATATACAGATCAGCAGGTGTGCATGCATTTCAGAGTGTTAAGGGAATTAGCTAATGAACTTACAGAAACACTAGCAATTACTTACAGAAAGTTACAGAGTGTGATGGGAAGGTACCAGAGGGCTGGGAGAAAAAAAGGAAATACTGAACTTCTGAAAGGTAAAAGTAAAAAAAAAAAAAAAAAAAAAAAAAAATCCAGGCACAAAGTATTCAGTGGTCCAATTTCTACTCCCAATAAGGTAATGGCATGTATATTAAGATAGATATCAAACCATAAGTACAATTAACAGCAAGGTTATCTACAGAATAAATCATACCAAACCTTATTGATTTTTCAGATCAAGTTACAAAAGTGGGCAAAAAAAGTAAAGGAACCTGGTGTGTCTGGACCCTTTTGAAATCCTACATGAAGTGTAGTAACACTGAAGTGATTGCCAGCATTGCCGTGTAAACCAAGAGTTAATTGAAGGTGCATAAAATAAGGAAAATAATAAGTCGAGGTGTTCAGTTGCTGMGGACTACCTACAGTGATGCTACACAGGGATATGAGCTAGGTCTAGTTTTATTTAACATTTTTAATGAYGATGTGGGAAAGGGTGGAAAAGGACAAGGTAGAGAGTAGCAGATTGGATTTCTACATGGTGTCCACTGAAACAAAGATGCCAAGTGAACATATCAAATCATAAAATAATCGTGTAAATGACAGCCTGTGCATGTAGGTGGGTCAAAATAAAACAGCAAAACTCAATACAACTGTTCAGATCAGTGGCTACTGCATTTCAACCAGGATGCAGAAYGTGTCAAAATCATAAAAATTACTATTCAAGAAGCAAAACAGGAAGCTATGTCAGAAGTAAAAATAAAAATGCTTCACTATGAAGATGTTAAATCATTATGCTTTCTTATGGAAACGAGAGATGAAGSCAATGGCAGTTGGTTTCCCCAAGAGTCCCTCTGACAAGTTACAGCRACGGTTTCCTTTTCTACAGCACTGTTGAGGCTGCATCAAAAGAGCTGTGTACAGTTTGGGACATGTCAATCTCAGAACACTGCCACGAAATTGGAGACAGTCCAGAGAAGAGTAATCCAAATGATTAAGGGTCTCAGGGGATTCATTTATAAAGAAGATTTAGTGAATTATATTTTGATTAGGAGTGCATTTTAATRGTGTATAAGTAACAGAAAGACATAAACACCAAGCAGGGAACAGGATGATTTAGGATGGCCCCAGAGGTTTTGATGGGATGAAGATCAAAAGAGAATTTAGACAGGATATCAAGAAACATTCCTTAGCTCTGAGGGATTTTGATTGCATATTTCTCCCTTTTTTGATTTCAGAATGCACTTCAGAAGGCCAGGAGAATGTTCTCACTTTTGGAGCTGTCACGTAGGACAGAATGAAAGGCTTCTCCATCTGGAGAGAAGGAYCTTGCAGTATGATCTAGTGAGTCTCTGCACCTTTAATGCCTCCTATCTCAGTACAGAGGTAGAGAGCACATTCCCAGGGAGCTGGCCCCATGTGGTTTCCATTCCCCAAAGCACTTGTCTGGCAGTGTTACCTTAACTCCAGCTAATGAGCAGATCAGTCAGTGAGGGAACTCCCAGGGGTGGCTGAATGGGTGAGGAGCTACATTAGCTGATCACGCCTGTTGTTTATTTCTTTTTAAAAATAAAAGGCAGTCTGCTGCTGCTGTGTACATCTGCTGTCAGTGCTTGGSTATGATGATAGAGACTGAATCAAAAGACAGCAAGGTGTGAAAGGACAAATGCAGGAAGCTGGACCTATGCTTAATGAAGGCACTGTAATAAGTGACCTCTCTCAAATTAGTGCTTGAAAAAATGCTTGTTCTTTCTTCTAAGATGCTCCAGGAACTTAAACAAGCATATAAATTCAGAAATTAAAGTATATGTGGGCTGAAAAAAWTTAATTTTTAGGGAAACTATCTAGTTTCAATGGGAGAAACACGACCATTCCTATTGATTTGGGATCAAATAATTTCTTCCATCATGTGTCCTGCTCTAACTGGTGCTGAGGTGCTGAAGTATTTCTGTGATCTGCATAATCTAACAACCTACTTAGGTTAAAAGGCTGATGATTGTCCTGTTTGTTTAAACTGAAATTAATCTCAGAAAACTGGACTGTGAAGAGAAGTGCAATCTTGGATTTCAAGTGAGAACCAYGTGCATCAAGTTAACACCTATTTTTATCACCCATACTGGTAGCTGTGCAGCCAGGTCTTTTTTGAGTGAAAGAGATACTTTACAATCAAATATGGGGATATTTCCTAGTACAGATTGTCTCAAATATATCCTTTGGTTTCATATAGGCCTAATTCTTACCTATTAGTAGTTGTATGTTGAAATGCTGCTTGAACATTAATGTGCCTTAACTAATGTCCCTCCATGTAGGAGGGAAGGGCTACAGGGTGTCTCTTCCTTGGTGCATCTCCAGAAATGCACAGCCCAGCTCAGCTTAAATGCTCCATACRCTCTGGGCAAGCTTTTCCTACCCACTGCTTGATGCTGTGTCGCTGTGGGCAGCTGAACTGGGGCATGAGGAGATACCTTGCTTTGGATATTCAGCAGTGGTTGGCATTGCTGATGCCTTAGGATTTTTCGTTTCTGTATTTTCATGTGTCTGTATTCTTGTACTTCTCTAGTACAGCACTAAAAACYAGCATTTTCTCATCTTTAGACAAAACAATTCCTCTCTGAGCCTGAATCCAAGGACACCTCTCTGCCTCAGAGGCCCAAAATATGTAAACAACAGCGAGTTGGGGGGGAGCAAGTTTGGGGTGATTGACATCATCACCTGTAAAGATCATTGGAGAATTAAGACCTAATATGTTAATAAGGCAGAACTTATAAAAGGTGAAGATCCTGTGACCTGGTGTCCATTTTGGGTGTAGCCTCAGGAAGAGGCTTTTGTCTGCCCTGGTGTACCAGTAGGCCTGTTAGGCCTGTATTAAAGTTGTGTATTCTCATTCTCTTAAGTTTGTCTGGCCTCTTTTTCAGATCAGCCTGATTGATAAGGCATCATTGCTGCTGACTGAGGGTTTCTAAACTGGGTGCTTTCTAAACTGGGTGCTCAGAATGGTATGAAAGTCCTTTTTTAGTTTTGTTGCGGTCCCTTCTGTATCTTATTGTCCTTTAAAAGGTCTCCTCTGCCTTACCCATTCTTTTCTAATCTACGTAGATCACAGTTTCACTCAGGGACAGAACTGACATTTTGCATTAGACTCTAAGGCCGACTTTGTTAATTTTAATTATTGTTCATCTGCAAGTGCTGAAGATCGTGGACTTTTTAACATATGCATGRTGTCCTTGTGATTCACCCAGTTTGCGGGTGTCAGGTGCCAGGCAGCAGAAGGTAGAAGAAAACAAAGTAAGTGCAGACAGTTTCAGTCAATGGTTACACCTGAGATGGAAAAAAATCAGCTGAAAGTTTAGTCTGTGTTTGGACTCTGAGCAGCCTCCAGTACATGGGTATTGTGGCAGGTCGTCTTGCTACAGTGTCAGTGTCAGCCTCCTGCTTGAGAGTGCTTCCTGCCACTGCTGCTCAAAAATGCATGCAGTCCCAAAGAAACGCTCCTCAGAAAAGATGTCTGGATATGTACTACAGTACTATAAAAAGGATGTATATTCCAATTTAAAATATGCACAGATCATTCGCCAAGGYAGCAACGATTCTTTTTCCCTTCCCCCAAGATAAGAGTGTAAATCACATCTTCTCAACAAGGCAGGTAGTGAGGATGACAAAATTCTAACATTCCTAAAGTGTTATTGGAGAAAAAATGTCACCTCCATGCATAATTGCATAACTTTACTACCTGTCATTTTCTATCAATCAAAAAAATGTTATACTTGAATTTGAGGACAAACATGTCTAATAAGATTTTAGATTGACAGCTGAATGGCTGTACTCAACCTTATTTTAACTTTATTTTTTGTTGCTGTTCACTGAATCAACATAGAGAGAGCATTATACCAAAGTTAAGGGAAACAAATACTCAGAYATATTAATCCCTCATGCACACTTTACCTAAAAAAGAGCCAGAATTTCTTTCTCCATAGATTTTGTTAGTCAGCTCCCTTCAGTCTCACCAGTGCTGCAGCAGGAGACTAATGTTTCTTCCATTGTATTTCCAGTGCAGAAAGGCCAGATTCTGTTTCAACTATCAGAGAATTCTATTTGATCACATGTAATCAGCACCAGTGCCCTTGGCACAGCAGAGGCTCCTCCAGTGGCACTCCACATGTTCCCAAACCCTCCTCCTGGTTCAGGGCTGCAGTTTGATCACCCTTTGAGTGAAACGTCTGGCTCCCCAAAACACCCATTTTCTGCACCCCACCATTTACCCTCCCTGGGCCCTCACTGTTCTTCAGGGTGTGCAACAGCCGTGACTTCTGCACACTGGGGATTTGTTCTCCTTCATCAGTAGTGAGTGCAGGATCTCATCTGCTCTTAATTCAGTTTTCCTGCTGTTAAACAGAACTGTCTTTCCTGTCTCTACMTACTGTGTTCTGCGTCTCTTAACCACTGCATCTTTTTTGACTGCCTCCTCAAAATCCCAGGGAACATTTTTCCACCACATTTTCCTCCTTGAGCTGCTTATGCTCTACCTCAATATCCTCTCTGTATTTCTTTTTTGACTTTTCCAAGATTTCTCATCACTGAATAGGTTACCAAGAACCTGTTTCTCAGTTTCAGGCCTTTTTCTTTGTGCTCATTTTCAGTCAGCTCCGGTTGGACCTAACTCAACCTGTAACAAATTAGCAGTGCTGAATTCTGCTGAATTCTTTCCAAGCCATCACAAGTGCTCCAGAATAAGCTTTGAAATGACAAAGAAGGTACCAGRATGTCACAACAGACACAGACACACAAAAAGGCAAAAGTAGTAATCTAATCTTGGCCATCTTCTGTATTTTGCTTCAGTTCTGTACATGAAACCAYAACTTCATTTTTCTAAGGTACACCTGGATAAGGAATAAAGTTAAAGAGAGGGTCGGGAAGGCTGGGTTTTTTTTGGAGGAAAAATATCTTGCTAAAACCTTACACAAAGAACATGATTATTTCCCATCAGAGGATATCAAAGCATTCCCAGGTTCAACATTACATTCCTCCAGCTCTGCAGGGAGGCCAWGGTGACCTTCCCATACTTGTACTGTAAGGCAGCCACGGTCACAAAGTCGCTTGTTTCCATAAACAACGGGTGAGCAATGATGAGGTTCAGGTGAAAAGTTGGACTCCCAGTGGCTCCCACCCTTCTCCCAGTGGCTCTGTGTGCTGTAATGGACCAGACATTCCAAGAACAGGCACTGCAGGTTTTACATGGTTGATCCACTTTGTTTCTCCCTTCCAGAAAGAAGCAAAGGCCACATGGACATTTTGTGCCAARATTACTGAGGGTGTTGTGAAAGCAGGAGCGTTAGAGATTCCCAAAACTGATCTTCATTTGGCTAAAAGACCCTGCAGAAACATTGGTATCAAGGCAGCCTGGACTTGGGTATGAGCAGCAGAGTCCTTGCTGATAGGCAAGGTACAAGCTCTCATCCAATGCTCTGCTGTGTGCTCACCATAATTAAATGCAAACTGGCCTTGCCTCTACATGTGAAAATCACATCCTTGATTGTAGTGGAGATCTCAGCAATTCCTGGTCTGCTTCTGAAGAAACACAGCATATGCTATACATTGCTCATGGCTTGTGGCAAAGCCATAAATTARTGTCCAGAGGCTGCTCTTGGTGAAGTGTCAGTACTGGAGCAGTATTTATCTTCCAAATTCTTTAATGCATTCATTCKGAGTTCCTGAAATTGTTTGGACTAACTTAATGACAAATGAGCAAGTATTTAAAAAAGCCTTTATATCTGCAAGAATAACCAAAGAGCCAGATGTCAAACTGCCATCAGCCAAAGTCACAATTAAGTGCAACCCACAGTTTCTATAGCAGGCACAATTAAYTGCAGGCACAAAACTATGACTGCAAACCAGTGGTCATCAAAAAAAGAAGATTGAGGTGAGACATTCTGCACATTCATACTATTATTTAAATTAACACAAACAGTAATATTTTTTGCTTTGCAGGATCTTTCACATTCAATTTTAAAAATCCCTTACAACCCACAGTGGTACTGTGTCATAATATTCAGTGAAAGGGAACATGCTAAGACTCATGGGAAAGTTTAAAATCAAATTAACTTGTTTAGCCCTGATATCACACATTCTGTTCAAGCCAGATCTTTTCCCAGTGAGGAGAACAGCCTTCTGACAAAATTAGAAGAGGGTATTTATTTTACTATTTCTTCTCTTTTAATGATATTAATATGTCCAAAATTTTATTATTTGAATTCAAGGTACTGCCATAAAAGTGATCCATGGAGTGTAGGTCTTCTAAGGTCCCTTTGCTAGCGCAGCAGGTTTACAATGGTGCTGAGGAAGGGCTGCAGGACCACATTTTCCTGAAGGAGCTGTGTCCTGGCTGGGGCCTCCAGTATGCCGTTCCAAAAGCAATTTCCTGTGTCCCCTGTAAACAGTGACCAGATATTGTCTTTCTCAAAGGCAAAATGTTAAGGTCTGTTCACACAAGAAACAGACGGTCTTTGTGCAGCCAGGGATGGAGGGATGGAAGAGGCTTTGCTTTTTTTTTGTCACTTATGAAAATGTTTCACCAGCCATTGCTTCACCTCTTCACGGAAAATATTAGACTATGGGATCATGCTGGCCAGATTTCTCTGCGTGTCAGGCTTCAGGATCAGAAGCACAGTGGCAGAAGCCCAAGAAACGCTCACAGCAGAGCATACCTGCCTTCTTCTGGTCTCTCTACAGTCTGTTCTCTCACCTCATGAATATCCTKCTGGGGGGATGGAGAAAGGGAGATGGAGAGGGTGAGGGAGCAGAAGATGCTGGGATCAAACAAAGTGCAGGAGGGAGTGGGGAGCTCTTGCCCGCACTACGTGACAGACAGATGCAAGGAAGTGAGCCGCTTTATCCACTGACAGCAACCTGGCTGCATCCTCTGCCTGCACCCGGCACACTTCCTCTGGGAAACAATGGAGAATTATGGCTGTGCATTTCAACCCCATCCACATTTTCTGTAGTCTGAGGYATGCCAGCTCTCTGCCAGTGTGAACTAGAGCCAGTGCACTCAGGGCTGGGAGCTGAGCTGTGGGGAGGAGTACCATCGCTGCTCCAGGCAGGTGAACCCCTGAGGCACTCCCACAGCATCACACATGCTGCTGCTCAGCTTTATGCCTGCATTCAGTGACCAGTTTTTCCCCTCTTCAATCGGTTTCATTGSGATGCTTGGGTAGGAAATGTTTCTCAGGGTCCCACTTTTCTATGGTTTAAATGGGACATCTGCCCAAAATGGGATGGTTTTCAAAAAATCTTAATTAAAAAAAAAAAAAATCAAACCCATGCAATGTTTCTTATTTTGTCCATTACATCATCAGCCCCATCTGTTTCACTGTTTCATGGGGTTGCACTGGAATTGATATTGTGGGGCAGAAACTGATGATCTCCCCCTCTTTGCTAATGAATCAGCAGAGGGAAAGAGTGAGATGGAAGAGGCTTTTCTTTGTGTAGGACTGCTGCAAATTTTAGGCGTGAGTGTTTGTGCTGAAACTCTTCAGCTCCTGTTGAACATTGGTGTGGAGAAGGATGAATACAACTGAAACCTTATGACTCTTGATATTCGAATGCTTTACATACTGCTCTTAAGACCACACCTGAAAAAAGTCTTGCTACAGCCCACATGCCATTACACTGTATTTCTTTCATACTGAGAGCAAAAATTTCTTTGCCAGGTTATAAGTAGTTTACATAATCCCAGAATGCAACATGGGAAGGCTTTCAAAATGAAAATGAATAATAAGATCAGCATTTATTGTTTCTTTTCCTTCTACATCGCCACTGAAAATTCTCATTGGTGTGGCTTTATATGRATAGTTCTCCAGAAGTAAATTATGAGCAAAATTCAAAGCCATCATAAATTAAATGTGCTTTTTTCCTGCTTTGGTGTACAAGACTTTCCATTAAGCTAGCCCCATATAATATACCTTGGATGTGTTCAAGAAAGCCCTGTAAATTATAGTAAGTATTTAAAATGGTAAGTAGACATTGAAAAAGGCCACATTAGGATTAATGAATGAAAGGGTTGATACTGAAAATGCACTTGTAAATAAATAACATGAAAAGTAAAGATGACACACTGTTAGGTTAGAGTTACAAGTGGGAGTATGATGATAAATCACACGACTGTTTGTCAGAGCTTCACATGTGGGTGCATGTACTCCTTAGTCCTTTTCTTCCCTTCCCCCAGGCAAAATTTCTCCCTTCCCTTGCCCCACTCACTGTGCTTCCAGGAGAGTCATGGAATTTGTCTCCTTTCAGTGCTGGACATGTGCTGGGCTGCCAAGTTCTCTACCTGTTAGGAGCAAGGCATGCGTGCCATGGCTTTGGCTGGACAAAGGCAGTGCTTCATACCTSCTCCATCTATTCTGGTAATAAAGASAATGTTTCTGACARTGGGTGCATGCCAGGCTGCAGCTGAGCCTGGATTCACTTCTGCAGTGCACAGGCATGTTGGGAACTTGGTTGTTTTGTTCTCCTTGGCAACAAGCCATCTTGGGATGSGACCTGGTAGTGAGAGGTGAGGAGAGCAGAGGAGATGATGTGGAATGTGGTGCAGGGGATGCAAGGTTTGCAGCAGGTGCAGGAGAAAGCATATTCTCCTCTCCCACTTCTCTACTAGTCCAGGTCCTGATTTGTGCCTGGCTGTGGCATAATGGAGCTGGGATTGTAGCAGCAGTGCCATGATCATGGTCTGAGGTTTGGTCAGAGTGGAAAGTTTAATTGAAACTCTCTGTCTTATGTTGAACAAATTCTTAGAAAATGCACCAAAACCCCAAAACCCAGAGAGGAAAAAAACTTTTCTCCCAGGCAAGATTTTTCCATGTTTTCGTTGCACCAGCCATAAAGGCCATATATACCCATACAGATATTGGTGTCGTCACATCTTGTATCTCATATCATGTAATCATCTGTGGGAGCAGCTCTGTGCAGCCTGCTCTGGCTCACAGCTGCAATAGCTCACAGAATATGATCCAAAAGCATGGAGCAGAAATGAAACGGGTTGGGGGGAGGGCTGGGAGACAAGGAAACATGTGCGTCAGTACTTGCAGATCACCTGGGCAAAGGAAAGCATCTGCCTGATGTTATTARGGTTTGCATGTCTGACAGAGCATGTGTAAGGTAAGTAGGTCTTTTGTAGCTGGGATTGGAAAGTCCAGGTAAAGATACCTCTGCTTAGAAATGATATGAAGTGGCTGCATGCAGTCAAATTCTGCCTCCTAATGACACGGGGCAAGTCCAAAATATGATGGCTTTAATGTAACTACTCTGGATGCAGAGCGGCACAAGACCGGATCTGGCTGTGGCATGTACACTACATGAAGTGATGGGTGGGTACATTTTTATAACCTGATTTTACTTCCCTCCATAGTATTCAATTTTATCCACATAGGCCCATTGAGAAAACAAGGTTCTGCTCTCAGTGAAGTGTTTATGGGCCCATACAGCCAAAGGAATACCTTTTATGTGCCTGTGGCACTTTGAATATCTTTGAATGGGAAGGAATCTTTGTGGGCAAGAATAAATCCACATACTTTTTGGTCTGCCATGCGAGGAAGGGCAGAGCAGCAGTCAGTGCCACCTAAATCTTTGCCAGACCCCAGGGAAGGATTTAAGTTCAGGTTCCCTATTTGAGTAAGCACTAGGAACAAATGGTAACATAAAGGTTAGTAGAAGATTATAAATAGGATAATAAATGGAGAAGGAAGGATTATACTACCACATTAGAAATCATTTGAAGGGAAGGTAGAAACTCTCATGCTTTGCAATAATTTTTGAGTGCCCAGATTGATGGCAATCTATCTGTGTTATTTATTATAGAAATATATGTTTTGAAATAATTTTTTAAAGAGCTTTTTTAAATTATTAGAGCTACAAATACAGTAGAGCACCAAAACTCTAATAGGCTGAAGTAGGATGTTAATGGTGTRGATATAAATATTTGCTGTGGATATGTGTCTGAATATACCCAATCAGCTGAGAGAGGAAAAGAACATGTTTCTCATGTGGCCAGTATTATCTAAGTAATTTGGCTTATATTTTTGAATAGTCCTGATTAACTGTTTTATGAAAAACATTCTGTCAGATAAATTCAGATAATTGGTAAAGGGGAAGAAACCACAGTCCATCCACAGAGTGACTGTGAGCAGAAAGAGGTAAATTAGCCYATCTGCTTTGAACTCTTCATTCAGCTCTATGCAGTTCATAAAACTGAAAAGTCAAATGGTGTGTAGTAAAAGGAGGGCTTAGGAAYTGAGATGGTGAAAAGGTAGTAACAATCTCTGCTCTTTATTGATCTCCATAACCAGAGTTTGCAAGTGCCTCTCAACCTTCAGTTCTGCAYTCTGTGGTGTAAATACAGTGGCATCTACCCAGCAGATACAAGAGGCAAATTATCAACCTATGCCCAAGCTGAGTAGCATCACTTAGCATTGGCTTGACTGAGCCACTTCCCATTGAAAAAAAAGAARCAAATCTAGTTTTCAAGTAGAGCAGTATTTTTTGCAACCATGCCACTGCAGTTGAGTTACRCAGAGGTGATCTGTCATATCCCCAGCCCCACATAATTTTATAAACCAGAATCTGAGGAGCTACATGACTTCCATGTGTTTGCAAGTCAAACCTGTGGTGGAGCAAGGAACACCTCCCCTGCCCCTGGATCTGTATCCTTCCTCTTTAGATACAGTAGTCAGAAACTTGAGGGTGAAGGCTCTCTGTCAGTACATGCCCTATTATCAAGTAAAGTCTAACCGTAAAGGGTTCAATGTGTTTTTCACAAACTAATGGGAGGTTTGAACTGCAGCTTCACTACCAATGTTGCTCATTTTCAGCCACTCAAGGCTAATGTGGATGATGATAACTGTGCTGTGATTGCAGCCYGTCCTTCTGTTGTACAGGTATGTGTGTGGTGCACTTTCAAATGAGGTGTCAGTGAGTGCTGTGGCATAGGCAAAGTTGGCATGGGGTGGGCAATCAAGAGCAGCAAATGAGGACAAACAGAACTGAGATAATGAACAAAGTGGTTATGGCATATCCTAGGAGGAGGGTGCAAGCCATAATCATGATTCTGCCACTGTTCACGATCATGAACAGAACAGGAAAGGGCAGAAGTGCTTATGCTGATGCCACTGGAGGTAGACGAAGATATGGACAACAGAAGCCTGTGTTTTCATTAAYGAATATTCCCTGCCTGGGAATGAATAGGAGCAACAGAAGCCAAATGAGAAAGTAAGCAAGGGCAGCAAAGGGTAGAACTACCCTTGAAGCAGAGAGGACATTGAAGATTTCCAAAGGACAATTTCCAGTAGGTAGACTTCCATCCTCCATTTGCCCTTAGTCTGGTTGAGAAATCCTGCAAGGAAGATTTCATTACAACCTGCCAAATGTTTGGGCTGGACATCCAGACTACTCACTGCCTTCAAAACACACCTGAAATGCAGGAAAATCCCAGGGAACTGCCCAGTTAGACTCATGAAAACGGAGTCAGAGGAGCAGCTTTGGCTCTTGGGTCTCAGGGTATAGGTGCCTCACGGTGGTGAGGATGGTCACCTTCTGCTGCCTTTTTGACTGAAGTGTTTTGGCAGGTGAAATYTGGAGCCTTGGTTATGCTGGTAACACTTCAGTGATGTTGTAAGTCACTAAGCAATCTTCACGAAGTTGAGCTCAGCTCTGTATCTGTGCTTTAGAAAAAAATCGTTATATTTTAAGGGCTTGTTTTTTGTTTTATCTTTTTTTTGAATCTGAGAGCTTTTTACCTCTGCCAATGTCAGGTTTCAGACTATGAGATTAGTTTAACAATCAGGAAATTACTAGCATCATGCTAATTTTAGTATTGTTCATGCACTGCAAAGCAACTTGCTACACAAGAAAAAAACAACACACCACATTCGAGCAATATTTGTGCAATATGTCAGACATGTAGCAATATTGTCTGTGATTATCACCCCATACAATTTTCAAAGCAGTGATGAATTGTGACAGATCCTCCTCTGAAATAACCCATCATAGTTTATGAAATTGGTAGAAGTATATCAGCTTACATCAGCTGAAGATCTGGGCTGTGTTTCCAGCTTTCTGCTAATACTTTTTTATGACGGAAGTGAGTACCTAAGATGAACTGAGTGTTAACCTCTCTAGGTGCACTTTATACTCTTCCTGTGAAAAGCACTAGATATGTTTCAAATTCACTTAAAGATTCAGCCACTGAATACTGAAAATTAATAACAGCTCTGGAAAATTCTGGCATAAATATGGTAGAAATTTCCCCCATTTGTAGCAAGGATTAGGGAATCCAGGGGAAACTACYGATTATGAACTGTCAAGCAAAGAAACTTTTAGAAATTATGAAAACAGAAAGCAGACTGTATGTGCTACTTCTTTTTTAATATAAGCAATTTGGTTTTATCTAGGATACRTCTTCAGTGTGCACACAAACATTTTAAATAGATATTTATTTGCAGTGAAATTGTAGTAATATGGTATCCATTACAATACCATCAGTGTTGTTTTAAGCTTTACCATGAAAGAACAACATTTTCTGTGTGCGAATAGTGGAGCATGAGGGCTAGCAAAGTGYCACTTAGAGCAGCTCTGCTGACTGGCTAAAAAGATACATATCCYTTTTTCTTGTCATTTAGAGGTGAAGAGGAGTTAATTCAGAAAAAGCCAAGTTACTGACACATTTAATAATAAAGCAACACTTCAGAATGGTGGTGCAAGATGAACGATTTGTAATGACCAGTCTAACAACATGAGAGAGACATGTAATGAGTTTCTTCCTCTATTAATATGCCTAAGACTGTTCAGTAGTTACCATCCTTTAGGAACCTTCCTAGTAATTTCTTTTTATTTATATATGTGTATTTTTTTTTCCCAAATCCACCAAAAATGCTATTTAAGAAGACCACACAAAGAACTGATCTACCTTACTCAAATGCCTGGTGGGAAATAGTCATGCAAATTTTGATTTACTGAATGCACRAAAGAAGGAGGCCACCGCCTAAGAAATAGATGACAGCATCTGAAAGTGGTTCCAGCATTTTAAAAGCAATTATGGGGGGTAGATTTATGCACRAAACCTGCTCTGTACATTAACTAAATTTGTGGGTTTAATCACTGGAAGGAGAAAACCAGCTATGAAATACTCAAAGTAACAGGTCATYGTAGATATTCCCTCGAGGACATAATTTGTGTCAGTGTCTGTAGACAGGACTGCTCATATGTGTTGCAGAAGTGACAAAGGRAGAAGTCAGTGAACATCCTCCAAAAKCAAATACAGGATAATGCTGGAATATATGGCTTCCTGAATAAAGAAAATAAAGCTGTGACTATGTGAAGATTTCTTAGTATGGGAATGGCAAAGGAGTAATGCATTCTTCACTCCAATGGAAATTAATGGAGCATGCATTCCTCATTCTCAGTCTATTTGAGGCTGCAACAGGGGATATCACATCTGGCAAAACTACTTTGAGTCATGTTATACCACTTATAACATCATCTGGACCTTAGGAAACAGCTTTCTGAAAATAAGGAATGCTGTACAGTACCTGACATTAGCCCTGTTGAAAGGTACTGATAAGTTGCAGAGGCCTAAGAAATTAAGGGCCACATTTGCATGGAATTTCCCTGCACTTTATTACAGTCAATWCCCTGGTTTTGTAATTTTTACTGCCCTTTTCCCTCAAGCACCTTCCCAAGGGTGAGTAAGGAGTGCTCGTTTGTGAAAGGGAACCAAATCAGTCAGAAAGGAGAGCATCTGGGACAACAACAGAGGAACACTGCATACCCAGAAACATTACAAAATATGGTATAAATTGAGAACATTCATTATTAATAGAAATACTATTTTCAAACTATGTCGTACTTTCATCTCTGAGGGTTTCACATGCTATAGTCCTGATCCTGTTTTTGTATTCCTAACTCCCACAGTTAGCTTGGYCAGATTTGATAGTTAGTGGTGTGAGGAGGATGCACACTTTATAAAGCTTTGCAGAATTTGGCCATATATATAAGCAGCTTCATGAAAACTTAAAAACTTAACTACTGCTATGATGCAGGCCACCGTCCTCTGGAATTTTCTATATATTCTGTAATTACCTTGAAGAAGGTGGATGGCAGTAGATAAAGTTTTGGGTTTTTTTCCCAAAAGCACCTTAGGACTTGAGCAGCACTCAGAGAGCAGAAGAGAGCCCTGGTCTGTTGGTACCTGTGAGTGAGAGAGGCTCARTACAACACTGTGTTGTATATGAACRGTTCACATTTGTCYCCTATGTGAAATAGCAACACTGMAATGCCCRGGAATGCCTGAAATAAAATGAACAGAGAACCATATTCYAGGAAGGGYCAGAGCTGTCTGGTGTTCATACCCCAAGCTGATGGGAAACTGGGAAATGCAAAAGGGAGAGGGAAAGTTTGAATGTCATAAAACCTCCTACTGAAATATATTGACTATGGATAGGGTTTAGTGTTTATCTTTAAACCAGAACGTGATTCTAATCCAAAATGCCAAATCTGTGCCCCCTATGGATAATGACCCCTAACACCAACACCTCATCTCAACTATGGGAGCTACTTGGCATCATGTGTCACCTGGTATCAACTAGCTTAATCCCAGAGAGGTGACCGTAGACCAATGCAGAAATTATTTTATTTTGGAGGGAAAAGAGGGTGGGGCACAGGTGTTGCTCATGTAAAGGTGTAAAATGTTTACTCACTGCTTTGTTCAGGTCAATAAATTAGTGGCTGAGAAAGACAGTTACATCTTTTAGCATGAGKTTTACCATGCAAAGTAAGCTTACATCCTTATTAAAAAGGTAAAGGAATGCTCATTTTTGCTGTAGGATTTTAACATTTAGATATTTTAAATTATTTCTTTTTTTTTTTTTAATGTTTACTTGTTTCTAACATTGGTTACAGAAACTCTCTGGTGTTCTGTCCTACACCCATGATTATGAAAATATTTAAAATCACAAAACAGATATATGGCTAGGCAGACACATATTTTGATTTATGTTATACTATGGTTGAGGCACACATTTGAAGGCAAGGTTTTTGGCTGACAACAGCATCACAATAGCAGTCTTCCAGCTATATATTATAGTGATGACCCCTGAAAATTATCAGGGTTTAATACAAGGCTGTAATATAGGGTTTCTGGAAACTCTACATAAGCAATAGACAACATAAAAAGTCATACTACTATTTATGTGCCATCAAATCACATTGGGGGGATTTGACCACATAAATAGTGAAATGACTTTTTGGGAATATGGAAATTAAAGAAAAATGTTTCAAATAGAAACCATAATTTACAGAAAAATCACAAATATGCAACCATGTTATGAAAGTAGAAAAGAGACAAAAAGAGAAAGGAAGACTTCTTGGAATCTTTTCCATATACTGTAAGATTTTATTTTTTTTAACACACACAATCAAAGATGCATCCTGTCATGTCATATCATTATTACCTATATTTTTTTGTATTATATTGTGAGTTACGTGGGAGTTGACTGATATCTATGTTGTCAGCTGTTTGCCAGCTGTTTGCTCCTGGGATGAGCGGGGTGAATGTTAGCTTCTCAGAACCATCAAAATAAACAGCATCATTTCTCTTTGTTCTTTCTCTGCTGCAAAAAATTCTCTGTGGATGAAAAAACTTCCCATCCCCAAAATCTCACCCTCTTTTCTTGAATCGCTTATGAGTACATATCAGTATTTTTCTGSTTCTCATTGTTTGGTGATGCCAATAAAAACTGTAGAGCATGGAAGAATAATAACTGTGGCAGCTACAGAATATCCAGACTGTAATGAGTGCTGTAAAGACAAGTGTGAAATTAAGGAGCTACTCCAAATAAAAGCCTGTTACCCAAAGAACATACTTGAATTCTATGGAATTTTTGATATTTATGACATTGTGGACTTGGCTGACCTCTGGCCATGCAAATTTAGTGGTAGATGAGCTGGTTGCCTCTGTGGAATAGCACAGCWCTGTTCAGCTGCAGGCCCAGCCCATAATGGGATCACCCATATAACCCTTCATTCCTCCTCCATGGRAAGAGCAAAGAGCGGACTCCTGTTTGCCTCTGATCACTGGAATACACAAACCCAGMATATTCTGTAGCAGAATAAAATAATTACAAATGCCAGCAATTATTACCCTAGGTTTTTGGGATGTGAGGGTGAAGAAGGAGTTGCTATACTTTCTGCGCTCTCATTTCTTTGGTGAAGGAATTTCTCTCCTATGGTCCTGATTTGGTAAGTGGTTAACACATGCCCAGCCTCAAACACGGAAGCAGTGCTACTGACTTAAAAGTGAATTTATCTTAAAGTTTGTGAGTAAAACCATTCACTTGCYTAAACTTTACCATGTGCCTAAGTGCTTTGCTGGAAAGATGGTCAATATTCTTAGATTATTCTTAAGAAAAAAAAGGCTTTTATTTTAAGGTGGTAATAAATACTAGATTCTTGGAAGATTAAAGGATTGAGGGGACTTTACATGTCACTGTTGTGCATGCACAGCTCCCTTTGAAGTCACTAGAACTTGTGTGTGCCGAAGGGAGGACATACAGGGTGGTAGAACCTCATAATATTGCAACTTAGGAGCCAAAACCATCAGGGGATATCTAGAATGAGCATATGAACTTTTAAAATGCTT
>NW_026623301.1:1912671-2015633 GCF_030028575.1 Malurus melanocephalus | reverse complement strand
TTGTTTGGGGTTTTGGTTTTTTGGAGTTTTTTAGGAAAACAACCTGAAACTGTCTTTTTTACCTAGAATGTAACAGTTAACATCCATTTAAAAGGAAACTTGTCTCTCAGAGAGCTTCCCTGACTGAYAGCAAAACAGAAGAGCAGAGAAAAAAAGAAAACACTTTTTTTATTTAGAAAAGCCGAGGAAAGTCTTCAGCATACACAGAACAGGCAAGAGGCAGTCTAGAAGCWGGAGGAGATGTTGCTGTGAACAGGAAGGTGAGCTCTTAAGCATAAAAGAGAGAYACCCAGAAAGCAGAATGATCATAAGCCAAGGGAAGGTGTCCAAAMGGTCCAGGAGAACTGCACATCAGAATCTACCTCTGGGAAATCTGTTGAATCAGGGAGGCTGTGATTATTTTGCACCTTGGATTACTTGTGTGTGCTCAAGCAAGAAAATGATATCGCTATTTTCCTTGCTTGCCAAAAGAAAACAATTAGATAGTGTTCTTACTGATGCTCTTAAACGAGATTATTTTTGTTTTACAAAACATTGCTCTTATTTACTGACTTTATTTTGGAAGCCTTCAACTGTTGGCTTTCTCCCAACATAGGGGGAAGGTTTAGAGCTCTTTATGATTCTTTCTTTCCACATGAGCTACATCTAGGAAAGTGCTGAGCAAAGAACGAGGGGTGCTTAGCATTCTGCTACACTGCCTAACATCATTAGAAAATTGCACCTTTCAAGAACTGGTATAGAGACTGTGAGGCTGAACTGTTCCATTTCTGGTAACAATAGCATAATATTAATCACTTATTAACAGTCTTGGTCATTTGGCTTATTTTCTCATTTTCCACTGACCTTTTGAAAATCCTTTTTTGCCCTTGCTGGTCTCTTACTTGTGAATGGCATCAGCAGCTGTGTCTTGGTTTGAAAGGATGTGAGTGTGGAAAGGGAAAGGAAGAGGGATGACAGGCTCTAGCCAACATACTTTTGCAAATGACTGCTAGCTTACCACATTGCACTCTTCTTTTTTCCTGCTAATTACAGGAAAAGTGATTTATTAATATTTGTGCAATGGTAACTTCTCAGCTCACCCACAGCCATTTCTAATCCAACCAATTATTTTTAGTATTACTTTTAAGCTCTGTCTTTAATTAATGGGGTGCAGAAGTTTAAAGCATATGGGGYTGCTTTTCTTAAGTCTGGGAAGAAGCAGAGTTTAAAAACCCTGCAGATACATTTCTCAATACTGCACTTAAACTCTGTTTCTGAAAATACTACACATAAGTTGTCACATTTTCTTCAGCTTGACATAAAATTCTGTGACGTGTCACATCAAATAGCAACAATCATGAAATTTTTAGGGATGTGTCAGTTTTGAGATACATACTTTCTTGCTTTGATCCACCAYGGTTCAATTGGAAGATAAAATAATCACTTCCATTTCTCACTACTTCTTTATAAAAACATATAATAAAATATATATATTTAAAAATTTTCAAAGTATTTGTTCCGAAACCCCTTTAAACAGAAAAACTCTTGTTGCTGMTAAAACCTGCTGCAAAACCATCGCTTGAGTTGCAGTGATGTTTTCTGCCTGCTCCACAGGAAAGCTTGAAACGTGCCATCATGTTTGGGATACCCATGGTTATAGCTGGGCAGTCCAGTCTTCCCGCATCTGGAGCATGATCCTTGCTCTGAGAAGTCAGGGCTCAWGGCAGATATTCAGTGCTTTGTGATCCAGTTCTGTCTGAATCAAACTTCAGCTCCCTTTTTAGTGACCAAAGAGAAAGCTCCCCTTGGCCACTCATGGCGCGCCCTTCAGCAACAGGTGGAGGGGAGATCGTGCAAACCTTGCTGGGATTGCCCCAGGAATCGACACAGCCACAGCACCGCCTCTTCCCACCCTCACGGGTGAGTCGGGGTGAGTGAAGCGGGAGCAAATGCTGTCGCCTGGGGCTCCCCCCTGCCGTCCCCCCGATCCCTCTCAGGGGGTCATCCGTCTCTGGCGCCCGTCAGGGCCATGGTGGGTGGCAGCGCACATCTGCCGGGCCGGGGCACAGCTGCGGGAGGGGAGGGGAGGGGAGGGGAGGGCGCGCCGGCCGCCAGCCCCGTCCGCGGGGCGATTCATCAGCAGGACGGCTACTGCTGGGAAGAATTCCTCCCTGGCGGGATGAACCTCCAGTGACTCTTCTCGGGGGCCGGGGACGTGCCCCTCCCGTGCGGGCAGAGCCATCGCTCAGCCCGGGGATGAACTCTCCCTCACCCCTTGACCCCCTCGTCAACTCCCGCACGGGCACCAAGGCGTGGAGCGGGGAGAAGCGGGGTGGAGCGGGGAGAAGCGGGACCCACAGGCCTCCGAACCCCCCTCGGCCTCCTTCCTTCCCGCTTCACGTCGGACACGGGCGCTGAGGGATGGATGTGCTCCGCCCCACAGCATCATCGCTGTCTCCCCTCACATGCAGCACCAAGCCCAAGAGACCTGTCTGCTGAACCTTGGAGTTCGTCCCATGCTGGAGGGTGCARCCATCTTTTAACAATTTGGTCTTAATATTCTCCGGGCCTGCACTCGACAGACCCTCCCATGGTCTCTCCTCGACAGACCCCACTGCCACTCTCGGATTGTCCCTGGATGCACAAACGGAACGAAAACTGTGGAGTCACTCTGGGACTTTGACTGGTGTTAGATGGGGACGTCCCCTTCGTTTTGCAGGAGTGAGTGGTAGCTTTTGCCTGATGGCTCTGGAAGCCATTGACAGGCTGGGGGATCGTRCTGACATCCTGGACACGTGTGACAAAGGGTGCAGAAGGTGTCAGTTCCTGTTTCTGAATCGTCGGGTCTGACTATGTTGTGCTGGAGGAAGCGATAAGGAAACAGAAGCACAAGGACAGAAGCAGCTGAACCTTTGTGCCTTTCTGTACTTTATTTTTTTTTAAACCTTTTTTTTTTTTCAAGGAAGCTTTCAGTGTGCTCGCCTGCTGGGTCCTCAGGGAATAACGTGCTCCAGCAATTTATTACACTGTCTCTAGGCAGAGCCTACCACTGCTATATCAGGGAATTACTTAAGGAGTTACTCAGGTCCAGGTGGCTGTTTGAGGACTTATATCAAGAACTTACATCACCTGCTTTCCCTTGTAGTTAAATTTAGGTCCCTTCTTTTGGCTCATTTCTCATTTTATCAGAGCATAATTTAACCAATGKTTACTGGAGACAAAGGAAAGCCTAATAAGCTTCAGACTACCTGAGAAATTCTACTGGGGAAAATTAAGATGCAGTTTTTTCTTCTGAAAATCTGTGTCCTTTCACAGTGACTCTAGTAGCTTCTGCCCTCCATGTTRCATGAAGAAACTAGCAGACTGGAGGAGAGAAGGAAAGGATAGCATGACAGATATCAGGAAGGCCATGGGAAAGGTGAAGAAAAGGTACTTGCTCACATCAGAGAAGAAGAGACAAAACTCACATTTCTTTACACTTAAACTCCTTGTTTAATTTCACTGCTGCATTCACAAACAGGCACAGGAGGTATATAGAGAGTGRCATGAGTGACAGCATCCTGTGTTCYRGACTAGCAAGATGGTCAGGTGCTCCAAGACTGTCATTGCAGGCCAGCAGAGATGGTTAGGGTCATGAAAAGAGGATATGCRGGGTCACATTTCCTAGTACCAGAGAATACCCAGTTCCAGGGGCTGATGGCAGAAACTATGGAAAAGCAGCTAGTGAATGCTTTAAGTTTGTACTGAAATCAAATGTGTGTTTTAGTGCTTTGGTCATTTTTGAAAAAGCACAATGGCAGATACAGAGTACATGTAAATACGTTTGGACTCTGGCTACTGGGGACTGCCTTTGTGGGGACCAGTGGTGGAGGTATTTCTCTCTGTCCTGTGTCCTTATCCATAGAATTCAGCTAGTGATTACAGTGAAGCATTTTAAGGCAAAGCAACACCAGTGACGGCTGCAGTGCAAAGTCTGCCCTGTAAACTGCGATGGTTTGGGAGCTGATTGACAAGCAGCTTAGACATCTGGACACCAGGAGCAGAGCAGACAGCTGGAGCTGCCAACCTTTTCAGCTTATMCCGAGGTAAGGCTGTCCCAGCTCATCAGTCAGCACCTTTACATTTCTTAGGCCTTCAGATTTTAAAGAGACTATACTGACCCATAAAATCTAGTAAGATGAATGGGTATGTTTTATGRTTTTTTTTTTCAGCATAATACTAACTCAGAGCTTTGAAATGTTTGAAAACTTTTGTTTGCTCATACTTTCCAGTGTGTAGAATGGAATTTTTCTTAGTAGTTTTGTTTTTTCCTTTCTTTCTGGTAGAATCAAAAGTAATGAGTGCAGCAAGTGCCTGTCAGTAATTTGATTAGCAACTGTTTTTTTTCCAAGGAACCTATAAGCATTGTACAAATTTGACAGCTAAGACTGTAATGCTGTGGACCAATAGCCTTTCAGCTCAGAAAACCTTTGTTCATGTTAGGATGTGAGATTCTCATAACGGTGTACTGTGTTTGTTTCTTTTCTCAAGAATCTTTGTGTCCATTGCAAAACTCTTTGCACAGTGCAAACTGTAGTATCTTATCAACAGAAGGGAGGCAGGCTTTAACAAGTGTATCTGGACAGATTGAGAGGTAATGAAAGTCTCACCGAAAATTCAATGTGTCAAAGAGTTTTGAAGACCTTCATAACCTATTTCTGAAATTTATCCAAGCCAGCAGCATAGGCAGTGTAAGACACCCAAAACCTGAAAAGTAGGACCGTCATGACARGCCCTGCATGGTGCATAGAGCAGGTCACATCCCTTCATGCCTGGGTAGAGAAGCTTCATCAATAAGAAAAATTCTTCGTCTTGAGCAGAAGTCCTTCAGGTGATTACCTGCTCCATTATAGAGGATTAAAAGAGAGGGAACAGAGAATAGGCATACAGATCTAAAAAAGTGRGAGCAGAGAAGAGACAGTGGAGCTTCAGGCTTGACTTTAGAACTGAGGTATAAGCTACACCTCTCTCAACCATAAGGTAAAATTGGTGGCTATATATTGCATCTGTCATCCCAGCACTAATCTCTCTCTGATCAGCAATATCTGCTTAGTTATCTATGTACAACAGTCTTTCCTTCTGTGTCTCATGAGCCAACCTAAGGCAAGCATGACCTACTRCATCTCTAGTCCCCTTACAGGTATAGACACATGCAGTGATCTGACTTGGATTATACCAGAGCTCATTCTCAGCAATCTGCTTTGAAATCTGTCTCCCATTTAGTCTCTTTAGTAATAAGAATCAATAAATGGTTATTGGTGGTCCTGATCTGGATGTCAGCTGGATCAGTCTCATTTTCGTTTGCAAAGACACCTTCATGTATCATGACCACAGCACTTCATCAGTGTGATGCTGAGATGTGAGATGTCTGCAGTAAAGTGGGCATCAATTCTAAGAATGTCTTGAGTGACATGGGACTGATCATCATCCTGGCATGAATAGGGACTGTCTCAGAAATGTATGAATAATATACCGTAAGCGTTGGTCATTTGTCAATCTGGTGTCCTGAAAGAGACAGTACCTAAACCAGYTTACATTAATCTTTTGGAGACAGATCTAGAAAAATATTTATAATTGTGTTGGCCAACATGGCTTGAGTCTCTTTCTACTTCTGGGCCCTCTTGGGAAAGTCACACTAAAACATAGTATTTTTGTATTAAAGTGATTTTCATGGAGTAGTAATTGATCAATAATGCACAAGTTATGGTACATCARTCACATTGGTGAAATAACATTTGTTGTATTAAGTAAAATGTACCTACCCCCTTGCTTTTTTTTTCTGTAAATATCTGTCTTTTTCCATATGTAACTCTGCAGCTTTGTTATGATCTCCTACAACCAGTGCCTCCTTATTATCAGGTAGAGAAAAAGCCGAGTGATGCTGCCTTTTTCCTTCTTCAGCTACTATCAAAACAGTGCAACAACCCCAGTCACAAACTCAAGAGTCTTTTGACAGCAGCAATTAAGCAACTTAATTAATGAGTGAATAAAAATGATAATATTTACTGAATGGGAGCATCCTGTTTTGCATTTTTATTCAAACTGTGCACCTGAAGAATACCACTGAGTATACTACCTCCTCCCCTTCTGCTTGCAAGCKCTCTTCATTTTTTTTCCCCTCGCTATTTTGACTTTGAAAGCACCCAAAAACTATTGCATGCCCAGACACACACCGATGCTGAGACACTAAAAGTCTCTTCCAGGCAGCTGAGGGGAATATGCTGCTTTCTTCACTGTAGTTCTGCTGACCCTTAAAACTTATATTTAAGGGACAATTTCCATGGTGCATTTGTAAGTTTGAAATTTACATCAAAGTAGGTGATTCATTACTGATAAATGGCTAATAAAACATTAATTCATTTAGTAATTAACAAATCTTTGACTGCCAATGCTTTCTACCCTCTTTCTCAACATGTTTCACATGCATGTGTACAGATTTCCGTTCCCCCATATTCTTTATCTGACTGTTACTCTCTTCAACCTTCATACATTACATGCATGCATATAAATATATATTTTAGTCTACATGGGTTTTCTCAATGAAATATATAAACCATCTCAAGTGCATGTAAAGCCCCATACATAATTATTTTGGAATGACAGACAGTGAATTCCTTAGCTATTATTTTTGACGACTCTGTCATGGATGCCAGGCATATATTGTGGTAAGAGCCTGAGAAACTTGGGAAAACCCACCTGGGGAGCAAACTCCTTTTTTCTTTATGGAAAGGTTCCCCAAGTGACAGGCCTGCAATCCTGGGTGAGCTTAATTAAAGTCAATAGAGAAAACTAAAGCATTCAAAATTGCTGCCTTTGGGGCTTCCCCACTCTTCTTTTTCTTCATTTGCTGACACTTTTAAGGGTAAGGTGCATTTTAAATTCCTTATTTGGGGCTTGGGGCTCAGTTCATCACATTCCCCTTCTGTTCTGTATCCCACATTAAATCTCTCTGACACTTCAAAGTGTTGTTTGCCATGATTTATGGCTAACTAATGCAGGTGCACTGGGCCTCCTGTGAGGTGCTGAATGTCCTCTTTGACATCAGTATTAATGAATGAAGTTTTGGCATAGAAAGCCAGGTAAGGCATGTTACCTAAAAGATAGGTAAACTGAGGCACCCAACAAAACAGTAACAAAGGCGAAAGATGAATTTAAGTTTGTTGGCTCCCAGAGTTCTGCAGTATTTACTAAGCATTTTGGGGTAAGAGGTATGCTGAGAGTATCTCCTTGGGTTTTTCCAAAATCTGCCTAACCAGGCTTTGTGACCCTAGTCCTACCTCATTCCTTCTCTCCTGCCACAGTTGCCTGTCACAGGCCAGAGATGCACAGAAGCAGCAGAGCTGGGAGCACACCCTGAAAAAAAAAAGCTTTTGTGTAATAGGATCTTGACCATCTGCTGCACCTGCCATTTCAATCCCTTGTCTGTTTTGAATCATACATTGTCAAATGTCACAATCACCACCAGGCCTGAAGCTTGGATTAGTTCTTGAGCTTGTAATGCTTACTTTTGAAATGAATGGCAAAATGCCTACTGACTTCTGCACAAGCAGAGCTCATCAACTGACAGCTACAATCACCTTCATTTGGACCCCACCCATACTGGCTGAATATCTTGGAAGTGGTGTCAGCAGCAGCAGTGGGACTGGGGCATTTGTGACAAACTACCTTTGGGGTTTACTTTTGGAATAAAATCCTCATTTACCAGCCCCTGATTGTAATGTGGTAATGAGGTGGCCACATGACTTTAGAGTGAAGGCATTTTTATTAATGCTTATGGTAGATATCCTAAATGAGGTTTGTGAATTAAGAAAACACTTTAAACATTCAAGTGATCAAAATCCCTGATGATAAAGATGGGTGTCAGAAATTCCCCAGTTCCAATTTTTGGTCCCATAGCACTTACATGATTCACTTCATATTAATCTAGGCTGTCTGTACATTTATTGTAGAGGTAACTGTATTGTACGATGATAGTAATTATATATTCTGTCCTCCAGAGCACTCTGAAGTGTAAGAGTGTGTTATGTGAAGAGCAGGAATAATCCAAAGTCCAGTGTACCTCACTGAGGTTAAAAAGGGAGCTGCTTGTCTTGCACATGGAGGTGAGGAGATCTGCWCAGATTCATAGCAATAAGGGCTCTGTGCAAAATGCTACCTGCGGTCTCAATTCTGAAAAAAAAACCCATCCCATTCTGTTGTGGGATATCTGAATGCCGCAGATTCAGTTCTGATCTGTACATACTTTAAACTGTGCTGGRCCAAGTAGCTCCTCCTTTCCCTTGTCCTCCTTTCCGTGCTCCCTTGGCAAACAACTCACTTCTTTACTTCTCTCCTGGAGGAAGCGTATCAACACTGAAAAGGTTAAGTGGGCTGCCTTATGAGTTGGGATGTTGTGAAATTTACACTCATTAGCTTCTCTGGGTGGCCATCAGGAATTTAATTAATATCCTTGACATGGGTTGTTATCACTGGTATYGTGGCTTCCAGATGCCCATTGCTGAGAGAGACAGTGATTGCACTCGTGAAGAGTGACAGCTTTCAGGAGTGCGCAGAGGCTTTGTACTCTGTCTTGCAAGAAGAAAGACAGCTCTGGTTGCCACCTTCTTCCTGTGGGAAAAAAAGGGAGAAAAAAACCGGCAGCCTTTTTGCAGGTAGCCTCACTCATGACAGTAACATCACGTCTGTTTCTGCCCTTGTCAACACATCTCACTGTCCACAATCACTCATCATCTCCAGACAGACAGCACTGGAGGAGATCATCAATTGCCAATGCAATTCAGCAGATACACTTCATAAATTTTAATTACATTCCCACTGAAAATGAATGGTCAGAAAATATAAAACATCTGCCATCCAGATCATTTACATTTTTCATACAATAAATCATTGGCAACATCCAAAACAATGGATTAAATCATGTGGAGTGTGATAGGTCAAGAAAGAAGAAACGGCACCCATTGTGTGATTACTGTTTGGACCGAAGCCATTACATGGTGTACAGTATCAAGGAAAATAAAAACATTAAAAAATAGTAACCATTTGGACTTGTCCTCATAAATAAAAGATCCCTGGTATCAGATAGACCCTGCTAATGGATCTATTACTGTGTCTATGGAAAAATGAGGGATTGTTTAAGTAAAAGAATATTTCGTTAATTAAGATGGAGGGAAATGAGCATTTATCAATTGAGTGTCTGGGCTATTTAGCTTGTAAATAGAATAAAGAAGTGATGTCAGTGGAAAATAATCTGTTAATCAGGTTTAACTAATATCATGACTGCTAAAATAACTCAATCAACATTTTCTTCGATAGAGTGGTGTGAAATTCTAGTGTGATATCATCAAAGAGTATGTCCAAATTATGTATTTTGTCTGACAAAGCATCACAATACAGGTTTAGCAAGCCATGTCTGGGACTCAGAGGGGATCTACTACATCCTATCGTTCTCTRTTTGGCAAGGGAACCAGCCCTATGGTGATGGTGCAGTGATGCTCAATGAGCCCCACCCCAGGAGGTAAGAGATCTGTGCTCAGCTTCTGTTCTTCTTCAGCTACCAAACTGCTGGAGAGACAGGCCATGGCAGTAGAATCATGTTTCCCTCCACAGAGGGTTCAAGGCAATGCAGCTAGAGCCACAAATGCAAAAGATTACTTTCTGGTCTAACTACCACATATTTCTTCGGATTTCCTCAGATTTAGTGAGTATTAGGTGCCTCAGACTCCTGGAAATTTTTAGCCCTGAATTGTAGGTGTTTCGTATTGTTCACTATTTTATGTTTTTTTTGTGCGTTGTTTTGTTGGTTTTTTTTTTTTTTTCTGAGCAGTGATGCCATTTTTATGTCAACTTGTGTTGCATTATCATCCAAATGATGCTTTGTTCAGCAATCCTCCTCACTACTTGCACTGTTACCAAAGCTGAGACATTGTCCTCTCCCCCTTGAACCACCCTTGTTTTCTAAAAACCGAAAGTAATTTTGGTTGGATCCACCTCAAGGCTTGTTCTTTTGTTTGCCTTTTAAATAGTACCCATACAAAGGCATGAACGTCCATGGAAGCAGCAAACTGCGAACACACTCAGTCACTAGTTGTTGGATACAGCACATCCTCATCCCTCGAGCAGATGAGAGATTAGTGTGTTTGTTAACCTCAGTATTTTTCCTGTTGAATGAAATGGGTGGAAATCAGGTATACACTGAGCAAATGTTTATTTTGACTGGAAGCCCTGTCACTTTGTGTATTTATGTGAAATAGAGAGATGTATGCTTAGCCTGAGGAGGTATCTGCACTCTTCAAAAAAAGGCCATTGATGAATGGCTGTAAAAGCTATACTTTTATCTGTTTTATGTTCTTCTAATGCTGCTAAATTGTTGTATATTAGGTTAAAAAATAGTTCATTCTGATGTTACATCATGAGCACGTCTCGCAATAGTATGTGCAATATAAGCCGCTTTCATTTGACGATTTACTGCTGTTAAAGGGAAATAAAAATCCTCATAACACATGAGAGAACAGTGTAGCTGAGAGATTGTTCRAGGTGTTCAGCTTGAGTTCCTTGAACTAGGAATAATGTTTTTTTGACTCGATGTATCTGTGTATTTTTAATTCAGTTACACAAATATCAGGGGGAAAGAGGTAGCAATTTTTTCCCTCATAGAGATGTTTTACTTCATACTAAACTCCTTTACAACAACAGTAATTATTGAAAAATATCACAGAAGTGCTGCAGCACATGTTATTATTATTAGTTACTATTTATACAGTGACACATATTGCTCTACAGACAAATAAAAACAAWGTGGCTTTTCCTCTCTCACACTGATGGTTTATGGGCTTTTTATTACAAGTTTGGCCAGGTGGTTTGGATATCACAAGTAATTCTTCCTGAATCGGTTCCTTTTGYCCCAAGTCCCACCCTGAAAGGGTAATTTTTTTATAAACACAAAACATTTGTGCCATTTTTGTCTGCTCTTCCCATCTTATGCCCCATCCCCCTACTCACACCCACCCTCACACTTCTCTCATTTTCTAACCTGCTTATTTTCTCTTTCTTTTCAATCCCATTGTTGCCATCTTCACATCTGCTTCATCCAAGTCTGGCAGCAAAACCATCAAGCCAYAGTGCAAAGTTCCCAGTACCTCTGCCCATCCTGGAAAAAAGAGGTATTAGCAGGCCAGTTTTCCCATTTTTTTCAGTCTCTGGCCTCAATGGTGCTCATCTGCATACAGGAGGATATGAAATAGTTCATTGTACCAACTCCTTCCTTCTGGCCTTTGCCCTCCACCGAAGCATAGTCCATGCATTATCCACTGCCCATTGCTTCCTCCTAGACTATCACAGGAGTGCCTGTGAAGCCAAACTATTCTCCCAAGGTGCTGGCTGGCCCCATGTAGAAGAGGATGTACTCTACACATCCTTAAAGGAAATAACAATTATACTTCTGCTCTTCAGGGAGTGCTCGGGTATGTTCAGTATAACTATGTTAAGGCTTCCTTAYACCTCAGGTTTACAGATTTCAGGGGGCCAGTTGAGTCCTTATATTCCCAARAGCTCATTCAATCAGACAAAACAAAGAAGTTTAGGAAGTTTCCAGTCCTTTATGTGACTTCAGCACTTCTTTCTTCKTGTGAAAAAATTCCTGCAAAAATTATACAGATTGAGGAGAAAATTCAAAAATGCATGTAGGCTCCTAACATGTCAGTCCAGCATCCTATAATAGGTTGGTATTGCCTAAATTGATGTAATCCACCTAATTTCTACACACCTGAAGATAGCTCAGGTAGGTAGGGTACCTAGAAGTTTTGAACATAGCTGTGGTGCTGGTGACTCGCTCTGGATTAAGTGTGTGCTGTCATTGGTGCCTCCAGATCAGCCCCACCAGCTGAGCTTTGGTTTGCATCCAGGAGCAAGGTCAGAAAGCACCAGCTGGGTTCCCCTTGGGTAAAATGCATCTGGAAAAAGCACCCCCTGAACATGCCCAAGGCCCACGTGGGTGTCCCAGCTGATGGGACCAGGCTGCACTAGTCCAGAGAGGGTGCCCTGAAGGATGAGTTCCTGGCCATGCAGTGCTCACTCCCAGCTCTTTCGCTGAACACATCTGCTCCTATTGGTCTGCATGACAAGTGCAGGCACAGCCACTGTAGCTGTGCAGCTTGTCCCAGAGCTGACTGCACACTCACATACATGCATGGGGCCGTGTCACCCGCACGCGCGTGTGTGCACATGTGTGTGCACGTGTAATTTATCATTTTTTTTGTGTGTGATACACCAAAAATAATGTATGAGCTCCCTCTGCTGCTTTATACAAAGAAATTAATCAAGAAAATTGCTTGCAAAGCTGAGAGCATTTTATTCGTATCTTGCTGATAATGCTGTATGCACAAGTGGTACTAAAAATAAGTGTGTATTATGCTTGCAAAGCACTGTCCAAACATTCAATAATTAAATRAACAAAAGAATCTGTGTTGGCTTTTTTTGACTCATAAAATATTACAAATATATCTGTTTTTATTGAATGAAASACATCAACATTTTAGGTAAGACAATGTTTTCTGACTTCTGAGAAGGTATCAGTAAAATCAGTAAAAGCTCTATTGAGAGGTAAGATGCATCAAATACAGCTAGGTCTTTTTCTCTTCTTAAAGGGARTAAATAATTTTTAAATGTTTAACAGTTATGTATTATTGTGTTAGAAGTTTTTGGATGTCTTTTGTGCTTTTTAAAACAAGCTTTATGTAGTTATACAATATGACATAGGCTACTCTTGAAGTTTATCCAAACTTTTAAATCCCATAGAAAGAAAAAATGGATTATTTTAGTGATGAAAACAGATCTGAGCTGAAGAACATTGTTCAAAAGATTTTAAAAAGCTCTAAAATACGTTTTTCTCTTTTCTTTCTTTTCTCTTCTTCTWAGTTCTCCTGGTTTTAAAATGGTGCAAGAGCACTATCTGAAATACGTTGTTRTTATTTTATGCATTGGAAAGGTAATTTTGATAAATTGACTTGCAAGCAAGTTATTTCCTGAAGGGGCACAATCAAAAGTGTATTTCTATGAATATATTCAAAGAAAAAGTTAGGTCTGGATGAAAWTTTTTTGTCAATTTTTCATCCTGAAAGTATATATTTAGTTAAACGGGGGAAAAAAGATGTATTTCAATCAATTCAAAGAATCGGTTTGAATGACTTCTGAAAGATTTTTTTGACATTTTGAATTGCAGAATAATAGACTGAAGGTACCCCTGGAGTCATCTGATCCCTGCCCAAATTAAAGTGTCTCAATATTGCTTAAATGGATGCTTTTCTCTAAAAATGTACTTTCATTAAAAAAAAGGAAAAGATATGCACAAAGAACTCYCAAAGTAGATGAACATTTTGAATCACACTAGACATTGTGACACAAAGCATGCTTGATTTTGCCTTATAGCTTACTTAGAATTAAAAAAAAAAAATTAACCCAAAAAGGGAAAAATCCCCAGATTTATTGTCAGAAATGTTAATGAACAATTATGTTGTATGTGCAGGGATGCTTGACCTCAACTGATAATGAGAGACACTAAGAACTAAATAGAAGAAATCTGTTGCTCCAACAAGGTAGGCTGAGCCAAACACCCGGTGGAGCTTCMTGCATATTACAGAATCCCAGAATTATTAAGGTTGGAAAAGACCTCCAAAACCACCAAGTTCAATCGTTGATTGATCACCACATTGCCACATCTAGTAATTCTTTAGAACTTGCAGAGGTGGTAAGTCTATCACCTCCCTGAACAGTCCATTCCAAAGCTTAACAACCCTTCTCATGAAGAACTTCTTCCGGATGTCCAACCTGAATCTTCCCTGGTAGTTTGAGCCTATCTCTCATCCTGTCACTGGTTGCCTGGGAGAAAAGACARACCCCCATCTTACTTCAACCTCCTTTCAAGTTGTTGTAGAGAGTGATTAGGTCCTCCTCTGAGCCTCCTTTTCTGCAGGTTAAACAACCCTAAYTCCCTCTGCTGCTCCTCATAGCACTTACCCTCTGGAACCTTCAATAGAAAGGCAATGAGGCTAGTCAGGGGTAGAGAGTATTATAAGAGCAGCTGAGGGAGCACGAATCTGCAAGAATTGTAAAAGATAATAAACTGTGGTAGATTCACGTATTCAGAAAACTTTCATTAGTTTGAATACTTCTATGTTTTGACTTRCAGGACTGAGCATTTCCTTGTCCTTTGAATACTTGTCTATCTAGGCTTCTCACAACACCTTTGTTTAACAATTTTTTGCTGCATGGTCCCTGTATGGGTTGAGTGGGACTATCACCCTTTCCTTAACTTTTAGTCCATATGTGTCAATGTTGCCCCACAGACCCGTAACTGAAAGGCAATTTATTGCAGCCTCTTCTAGTGTTGGGCTGCTACCTCATTTTTCATAACTTTTTAAACATCTGTAACTTGTTTCTCTGTGTGTATACAAATTGATGCCAAACTAGACTAAGCATGTAACTATCCRTATTTTCTTCACCATTCATGATTTAGAAAGGATAAGAGACACTTGAGATCTTCCTTTTTTTGTCAAGGCTTGCTTCTGGGAAACTATTAGAAAACAATATTTCTATCTGATTAAGTGTCAAGCTGGGACTTTGAGCTTTGCTAAGTTACAAGTGTCACAGAATCTTCCTTCATTGCTGTGTGTRTTACGGGACCATATTGCACAGTATCTGTTGGGTAGCTGCACTCATTGAAAATGAATGCACCTCTCACAAAAACTCAGCTTTAATAAGCCATCCTTATTTCTCCACATGCCTTTCTACCATGGCAATCTCTCTGTAAACACTTCTGATAACCAAATTTGAGTCTAATAAATACACTATTCACTGGTGGAAATATAATTATCCAATCTGCAGGCTTTGCACATATAGGAGTTGTTGATTCAGATATTCTAACACAGGCCCTGATGGCTCTTCTGGCAACATCACCACCTCAGTAGTTTGTGTTTTTCAGTTTTAAATTGATAACATTAAATGTCTTTAATAGGTTATTACTGGAATCCTTTACACRACAGAGATGTGGTGAATACAAATAGAGTAGTTGACAAATCACAGACTGTAATGTTTGGCAGATCCCATTGGCAATTTAGAAATGTGCTCAGGATCACAGATATTAGAGTTGGAAAAGACACATGAGGTGAAATCCTAGGCTGAATGAACAAAATGGCAGAATCTCTGTTAAGTTCAATGGGACYAGTTGCATTATTAGTGTTGCATTATATCACCTTCCAGTATTGATCACAGCACTCCAGCCTGTGTGCAGCTCTACAGGGAGCTCCTTGAATCCAAGCACTGAGGCTTGGTAGAGAAGCATGTAGCTATAAGTTTTATTGATTTCTGTATTCATTTTGCACTGGCCAGACTCCCAAGGACCTATCTCTGGGCTTATTCAAAATTTACTAAGTTTCTTCTTKTTGTATAATCCTGGTCAGGAATCCAAGGGGATGTACCTGGGACAGTGCACAGAACAGTTTGAAGTGACTGAAAACTCTCACAAGATCCAAAATRATTTCTGCTGAAATTTCTGCAGAAATTTCTGCTGAGCTTCCCAGACGTTTCCAGCAAGCACTGCAGGCTTATTTAATGTTGTGTGTTGGARCCATGGGCTCCTTCTTAAACCTGGAGTCTTAATATTTTTCACTGTCATCAGGAATATTAATGACCCATTAAAGGGACAACTGACTATGCCTTCCATAACAAGGTCCCCTCAGGTGGCAAACAGGCAGGAGGCTACCAAGGAAGGGAAGCAGTTTGTGCTGAGGGTCGGGGTTACGAGAGCAATGCAGGGCTCTGCAATATCTATAACAGACACATAATTTAGCACACCCTAAACCTCATTTGCCCTCAGGTTTTCCTAAATATTCCTCAAGTCCATTTTAAAAGTTGAGATTCAAGATCACTAAAGTGAAAATGCGACTTCGATGTACTTTTCTACTTGTAGTCATAATGAACATAAACTAAGAATTGAGTTCCTGGGGTGATTGCACAGTTTCACTGTTATTTCTCTGGGCTTTAAAATTCTTTTCTGCTAAATGGAAATTAGAAGCCAGCTTCAGATATGAGCCCTTTAGAAGAAAAGCTACTGAAAGCTGCAAAACTTTACCTGGCATGTAACTAGTTCACTAATATATTCTGCTGATAAAATCCCATGGTCATGTATCATTTCAAATCCTCCAACTGACTTTCAGGCAGTAACTGAAAAGCAAAAATGCAAGGTGATCATTGCCTCAATAAAAACCTTTCAAARCCAAGTGTAAATGAATGCTGTAAACGGCACATTTTTTTTTTTCCCAGTGCGTCTCACAGATCTGAACTCTGAGGATCAATCAGCTGCACGCAGGAGTCATGACCCTGCTCTCATTGCTCTAAGGAACTGTTGTCTCACTGCATGCTATGACCCTTGGCATGAACCTGGTAATATTACTACTTGTGGGTCTATCAACAACAAGCCCTCTGTGGTCCCAATGTGCTTAGRAAAACTTAATTCCTCTTGTTCCAAATGTAGTGATCTCTTTTGTGCCAATTACCCTTTGACACTGCTATTCAAGCTTACTTTTCCAAACACTGGTCCCATAAACACTGCTCCCTTCACAGGGATATAGGCTTGCAGTAGCAGGGAAAACTAGTTCAAAAATGTTTTCTTTTGATGTTCTGATATTGGGATGGTTGCTTATATGTCACTGCCTTTTAGGAAGCTTTGCATACTGGCTGGATAGCTGACTTCCTTGTGACTTAATCTTCAATTTTCTTGTAGGCTTAGCAGAAGGTTGTAAATGCTTTGTGATCCTCTTGGTAAATGTTAGATCTTGCTATGAATCTATGGGTGAAATCRGATGCCTTCAAATCCCTTCCTATTCAAATATACGCTAGCTTTGACTGCTTGGGTGGTCAGTCACAATCTCAAAAAACCTTTCTTTATGGATATAATAGCTTTGGAAATACATATTTCAGTTATTTCCACATTCTTGAACCAAAATCACTTCTTCTGACAAAGTGATGWGTCCTGATCAAGCCAGTTCAGGTGCTGCAGCAGCAGCACTGTTAATGCCCAGAGTTGCTCTGCTTGCTGATTCCATAGAAGGAGCATCTGAGCAGTGCATGTATGTCTGTAAGCAACTATTTACCTGTGAATCCATCAGGAGCTGGGAAGTGAAAACTTGGTGTAGAACACACCAGAGCACAAGGGAATGCTTGGCCTTCTCCATTAACTAATTCACTGGTGACTTTTATTTACCACTCTGCTCCTTTACTGAGCAAATACATGCCTTGGTTGTTGGTTTCCGAGGCAAGATCCTGGTGCCTTTTCCAGCTGAGCAGCAGGTTGTCCCACCAGCAGGCAGCTGGGCAGCACAGTTTAAGCTGTCTGTTTGCCAGGTGAGCAGGTTGGTGGCCCTGGCTTACAGCAGCACTGCAAGAAGGAGAGGAAGCACGACTGGTGGCAGCTGATAGTTTGACAGCCTGGAGGTCTCTCACATGCTCATCCAGAGCACAAATGCCACTTCTGGGTCTTGAGAAGGGCAGAGTAAGCTTGAAATGGATGAAGGCTGACATTGCAAGGAGTGTTGTTGGGGTAGACTGGGCTCTSTTCCTGGTCACTGATCTGCTCAGGGGCTTTCAGGAACGTGCTACCTTGTGCTTAGCCGTGATTTCTGCACTTTGCTGTAACTGACAGAGCTATACTGTGTTCCTCAGGGCAAGGCTTKTGCTGCCTGCCCGTCTTCTCAGCAGGGCTCCTTGGGTTGTACTCAGCCCAGCTCCTGACATACCACCCTGGCTGCTCCTTGCCCTGGAGGGGAGTGGGGAAGCTCCTGTTCATCTGTGAGGAGCCCACAGGCAGACCACAGCTGCCACTGCATCAGAAACGAGCTGGGTGTTTGTCTCGTATTGGGGGCTGCAGTTGGGAGCAGCCACCCTGCAAATAAGTAGCTGCTCCCCTGCCTCTTCAGCAGCCAAAATGGTARTGAAGTGCCTTCTTGGACAGATGAAGGCAAATGGAGCAGTGAGCTGCAGTAGTTAACAGCAGGCAGGATCTGCTTCTCTAGTGCCTGTCATTCCTTTGCCCAAAGACCACAAGGATGGCCTGTGGTGCAGTTCATCTGGCCCAGCACTTTCTGCTTTAGAAAGAAAATAAGGGTTCACTGTCTGCTTTTTCTGTTCTTCTGGTCATTCTGTGAAAATTAATGTTTCTCTTCTGTTGTTGGCATTTTTTAAGAGAAAGTCAGTAGCTTGGGAACTGGTGGTYTGCCAAAGCCGTCACCACACACTGCAAGGTTAAGGCTGCCTGCACTGGCTATAGTCTGGACAGGTTGTGAAAGGGAATGGAAGTGGATGAGGGAAAGGGAGCAGGGAAGAATGAGGGTTGTAGCATCAGGTTCACTTTTCAGGATTGCACCGGACAGTCTTTTTTTTTTTATTGTGATGTTTTCTGCTTCCTTCYCCCCAGGATGTTTCAGTCATGTCCCATGGGGGTGTTCAAAGAAGCAACAGTAAATTTCCTTCCCTTAACAAGTGGCCCTGGTGAAACTATGCTCCCATTGCTGGCTGATTTAGTGAAGAAACTGTTATCCTGGTCTTAGTTTACTGCCAAATCCTGTTGTGGGCACATAGGAAAAAGGGGAAGTTTTTTATATATGTACTCTGTGTGTTATAGATGACAATATTTTTTGCTCAGAAAACTCTTTGCCCAGTTTGAAACAAAGAATGGGGATACCCCTAATCCCAGGGAAGAGAGCTTTGGAAAGTTACATGTGAAGGAAAAAGAAATATACAGTCTATCCTCTGAATTTGTCAGAGGGTTTTTTCTGACATGCTAACTARTGGCACTGAAGTTTTAGTGGCCTTTGATCTTTGATACTGACTCTAGCAATTTAGTTTGCAAGGCCTGATTTGGGTCATCTATTATTATTGTAGTAGGTTTATAGTAGGTTTAGTGTTTTTGTTTGAGCAGTTCAGTTAATTTTAGGTGGAAAAGGCCTTATTCTCCTGTGGTTAGCACTTTGGGCAGTCACTTCCTGAAGAACTTCCTCTCTGACGGCTCCCTTTGGGCACTTATTTCCAGTGAGTTAAGGTGGGCTTTTGRGTCAGAGTTTTGAGAGCTGTGAGTCAAGAGAGAATCAAGGATGATGTATTTTTCTCACTCTCTCTATCTCGTGCTGTTTTATTTCTGGAAAATCAAATATAACAGTTTAATCAAAACGGAAGTGGGAAACAATGTAAAAATACTGCCTAGCTTTTGCACAAATAAAGAATAAATGAAATAGAAGCATATTCATCAAAATCCAAGTCAATACTGAAATAAAGTTGGCCCCTGTTGGTATATGCAACATAAAAGGAAAAGAAAAAACATAGGGAGCAAAGTGCTTATGAAAAGGATTTTTTTTTATGAAATAACTGTTTTTCAGAATATAATAGCAGTAACACCGTCTATGCATAAATGTTAYGAGGGGGAAACATAGGCTTCAAATTAGATATTTTTCTTTTTATACATGAAGAACAGCAGAGAATAGCTCTGGACACTATTTAGGACTGGGAATAACAACCTGGGTAATTTGGAGGGGCTGAATTACAAATATCCAATGTGATTGATGGTAACACAGCAGATGGGCCTTTAAAGCCCTGGCAAGGCAGGAGGTCACACTCGTAATACTGTGGCATACAGGGACCGGGAATCCACCCAGGGGACCTGGAACCCTCCCAGGGGTTCCCAGCCAAAAGCCTTAAATAAAGTTTTGGTGCAGGAGTACTGAAAATACAAATAAATAAATAAGTTAAAAAGAGAAAAGACATGATAAAGCAGGCTGCACAGAGCTGTCAGTAGAAATACTGTTCTTACAGTGTTGGAGGGAAACTGCTGCCTGTTTTGTTTGTTGCTCTTTCTCTTAGCCTGGATTTGAGGAAGAGCTGCTCAGGAGTTTTCCCTATCATGGCTACAGTATTTGGCCCTGTGATCTAGTGGAAGATGAGCTGGGGTTGCCCCAGCAGCTACACAGTGGCCTCTAAGAGATGACCTGATTCCCACTCAGATCAGCTCACCTGCACCACCCTCAATCGGAGCTCTAATACTTTAATTCACCACTATGCCAGAAGGTACCCACTGAAAATTCATAGTGCATTTCACAGAAATGTCTAATCAAACCACCTTGGCATCCTACACGGTCATCAGGGTTACAGAAACTCCAGTTCACTGCAGTTGGGAGGAGGCCAATAGATGGATCCCATTGCCAAATGGTTGTGGTACCCCTAAAGTTTCTCTCAAGAGGTTCCATTTTAAGCGCACTTCACATCGAATGAAGGCATTGTTTTTATAATGGTTTATGATGYGGCCCTCATTAGACGCAACCTAGCTTCTGGTGCCAGAGATAGGTGGTCTGTTCAGTACAGGACTCAAAGTGACCTTTCTCCATATTAACCTTTTCATCCAGAAAAGGGGAGGGAAAGACAGCTCTTTCTTCTGAGGATGTTGGTCAGGCAAAAGCATGGAAAGAGAAGACCAGAGTGCTAAGGGAAGGAGAAAAAGACACCAATGAAATGACGCCCTTATGTAGAGATTTTTCTGTCTTTCCCCTACCCAACAGAGGCTGTGCTTCTGCTAGTTCCTATGATGAGTCCCMTTACCCCTACTATCCTTGAATGTGCTCTGGCAGGCCTGCATTTCCTGACTGATTTTTTTTTACCATGAGTATTGGAAAGGCAGATGTGTGGTTTGCCTCCTGGGCAGGAGARCAACTGCCTGCAGAATGCTGTTAGCTGGGAAATTTAACTGCATAAACTGAAGTGCTGTGAGTGATGATTTTAGAATTGGCATGTTCTCCTTTCAACTTATAAACCTATTTTGATATTTATATAGAGTCATAAAATATAGCAGAAATGTTTTAATATATTTACATTCATAGGACAGCTACATATATTCTGAAACCAAAGCTGTTATTTTTGCTTACTTTACTTGTTATCCAGTAATATTTAAATTATTGATCACATCAGCTCAGGCTTAGTAAATCTTGCATTCACATGTAACTTTTTAATGACTGAAATAGTGATTTTTTTGAGTCTGTGGATAATGACATTAATAGGCAGACAGTACTGAAGAACTGCTTTAACCTACCTACCAAACAAMTATGTCTGCCATGATGCTGTCATGGTTACCTTTGATGTGAAATCACTGTCTTATTGTACAAGAAAGGAGGGGCAACATTGTCTGGAAAGAAAAGTTCAGATGACAATGACATTGATTTCTAAGATGAGGTTCTTCTGTGATTGCTGCTACTTTGACTTTCCAGGAGCTGTTAAGATACAGCTGTGGGCAGAAAAAAAAAAAAAAAAAAAAAAAAAAAAAAGAAAAAAAGAAAAAAAAAAAAAGGAGTGACTTATAGAGGAGTAAAGAGTGTTTTGGCAGAAAAATAAAAAATGAGAGGGGAAGACCCTCGGAGATTGTGATGTATTTGCTAAGAAAGAGACAGATGAAGGTAGAGTGAGTGGAAAGTTTTGATGGAGTTGGAAGGACTGAATAAAGGAAGTTCCATTCAGAGTGGGAAGTGTGGTCTTCAATGTCACCACCAGTTTGGCTCCAAGTCAAATTAAATAATAGATGTTTTCCTTGACGTTGTGCTGCTTTCATAGCATGTTACATGATACATTCAAAAATTAAACTGCCTCTTAATAATGCTCCTTACCTTGGTGTTATTGTTGGAGTACCACATACAGACAAATCTTCCAGGCTTCACTTGGACAAAACTGTCAGTGTTTTCAAAGCAGGTTTCGCCAAAATATCCAAAGAAAGCTTGTGAATGCTGTCCCATTTCAGAGCAGTACTGCACATTCCCAATGCTCATTGAAATGGTAGCTGAACTAGTTTGGAAATATCACAGCAGAACTGTTTGGAGATATATCAGCATTGTTTATTTTCATCATTCTGGATGTCCTACAAGATTGTCTGAATGCAGCAAGAGAAGARTGAATCTGCCCAGTGGGAAAGAATGGACTTTAGGTTAAGCTGGAAGACATGGATGGATCCCTCTTGGAATCAGCTTGTTCACTTCTGGCCCCTAGAAAACATTCAGTAAWTGGGCCAACACTATCAAGGACCTCTAACGGTGAGCTCAGAACTCTTTCAGACCAGCATTAATAGGATGTGTCTGTGCTTGTAAGGATGCCTAGTCTGCATTTTTATAGGTGCATAAATAACTTGGCAGACTAAATTAATGCACAAGCCAGGTTAAGACCTTTATAAAAGAAAAAGATTGTTGCATTATTGGCATTAATATGATGGAAAGGGTGAGTGCAGAGATATGATGCCATATGGTGGCAAGGCCTGTGGTAAGCTTTCTGCTGGGAAACAGGGTGTCAGCTTAGGGAAGTGGAGAGTGGCTAGGGTACCACTCAARGAGATCTTCCTTAGGTTTTCCTTGTCATCACTGCTAGTGAAGGAATGGAGAATTTGACTATCCTGACCTGCTGTAGGGTCTAGAGAATGTATAGACCTTTCCCTTAGGACAGGAAAAGAGTTTCTGTTGTACCCTGTACAGTATTTGTCCTTTATTTGTATTTTGCCTGCCATCTCCAAATGTGCATGGCATCTTAGCCCCAGAGAGATCTCTTGTTCAGGAAAATGCTACCTAAAGTTAAGACTTTGGAAAAGCTCTCAAAAATATACTTGGATGTGATTAAGCATTCAGGTTTAACATGGGTAATGATCAGAGTGTGCACAATGAATTGGAGGGAAGGACAGAGAATGAGAAGGAAAAAAACAGAGCTCAGTGTTGTCAGAAAGCCGCAACACCTTTGCGTTAYTACACTGAACACTGAAACTACTCTATCAAAACTGATGAAAGTGGCATGGAAGGTTGTTCTCCGCTGGACCTTACATCCAAAGTTTGCACTTATTTTCTGTAATTCAAACGTAGGAGTCTGAGTGACCTCAAGTTATTTTTTTAAGCAGTGTCTATTTACTCTGTGCATGATGACCCTTTGGACACAGAAAGAAATGCTGATGTGCTTTGAAATCAAAATGAATACAWACACACACACACCCACACACMCACACACACACACACACACCCCTTTCATTCCACCCTTCCCTATGTGGCAGCTCCTGGATTTTTTTAAGTCTAAGAAAAGATCACAGAAATATTGGTATGTTATTGTTAGAAACTAATTCCATCGCTTACATTATTATGCATAKTCTTAATATACATGTGTATATGCAATCTCACATGCATATACTGTGCAAACATGCTATGCCATGTGAGAGCATGTCAGAAAAATCATTACAATTCATCACATATTGTGTCCCCCCCACTACTTGAGGATGAAAGTTTTCAATACTAATGCTGCAAAGTGGGTATTATGTTGATTTATGCTAATCGGTTCTATACATGCTGTCATATTATATTGTTAAGTGATGACATTGGTGAAGTACTGTTGCTTCCAGTGTTAACAGCCCACCAGTGCTGGTTTGTAAACAGCAGGGGAGCCACCCACCTCCRCAGTCTCCATGGTCTGTTAGATACAGCTGAGAGCTGGGGACCTCCTATCATTCCTTTTCTTATGCCTTTTTACAAGGGTGTTAAAAATTAGCTTTGTCTCAAATGTCTTCCAGTTTATTACTGTTTGTCTACAACAGGGYCCATTACAGTGGGTTTGAGACCTTTCCTTGGACCCACCCTGATTTATGAGCTGCAAATATCTGTCCATSTACCACATGGTAAACTTCCATGTGAGCCAAAAATTTCAATGCCTTATAAGCAAGAATTTATATGTGTCCACAAGGAAGATTGCCCAGCCTCTGCTCAGATGGGGAGGAGTATGGATGTTGCTCAAGACCTCTCTGCTGTCTGCAGTAGCAGGACTACTTGAAAGGACTGAGCAGAGACTGAGGAAGGGCGATGATTGACTGCTCTCCCTTGGCAGTGTGGACATACTGACTCTGCCTTCTTCCCCCCACACCCGATGGCAGTGCAGACTTGTGTGTTGCTGGGTGCCTTGTTTGTTTCCGTTGTCAGTGCTTAAGGGTACAAAGAAAAATACTGATCTTGAAACAGCTGTAAAGGATCGCTATTTATTTGTCTTGTCGATGTGGGGTATACTCTCAGTTGTAGATGTTACAACACACGTACAGCCAATGACTSTTTCAGCTAAGAGCTAAGGAAAGACTGCTGTTTTCATGTCGACTCTGAAGGAAGTGCTTTAATGGAAGGGAAATAAGCCAAGTTAATTTGCACTCCCTTTTTGCGTGATTTTTTATTTGCCATGTCCTGTGCTTAGGTGCTCTGGTGGAAGACCTTTGTACGGCAAGTTCAGTCAGGGATCATCACAGATGACTTTCGCTGTCCAAAATAGAATATGGAAATGTTTTGTTTGCATTTGGTATTTTATGTTAAATAGCAGAACATGTAGGACATATTGGCTTCTGGGAAGCATATAACACAGCTGMTGTTCAACAATGCAGTAATAAAACACTGCACTATTTTAAAACAATCACTTAGATTATGCTACATTGTGGCTAAAATAAAATGACCTTCACCTACCTACCTGTCGTAAAACTTCACCTCAAAGGATGCAGTCTAGCTGTGCAATTTGTCTTTCAAGGGACTCTACATTTACTAAGCCCAGCCTGAATTCAGTTTCCTGCTTTTGATCAGTATATTAATTTAACTGAAGAGCCTCTAAAACAAAAGGAACATTGATAGAATGGAAGCAGAGGATAAAGAGAACACAGCAATACAAGCCTTTCTTCTGAAAGGAAGTTGCCCTGAAGAAGTAGCAATAGATCAAACACTCTTCATCACYAGGCATGTCTATGGTAATTGAAGTTAACACCAGAACATTTGTCTTAYTGACACATCGTTTGTTTAAAAAGTAAACTCAGTTTGACTCATGGACTGTAATGATCAGTTTGTAACATATGTTGAAAAAAATTTTAAAGGCTGKTTTTTAGTTTTTTTGGCAGTATCTGGTACAGGGAGGGGTTGCAAGAGGGTGGGTTAGGGAAGAGTTGCAGCTATTGAAGTACAGAAGGGGAAACACTGAGCAGTTCTTGGGAGAGACTGTAAGAGAAAAGTTTCTTGGTTTTCCCACTGTTTTGTGTCTGAAGCTGGTGTGTAGCAAGAAGCTCTCAAAAACATCAGGAATGCTAGTGACCACACTGGGGGCTGTGCCCTCCCGTGCATGGTTTAATGACATGGGGCTTGCTTGCCCCATGTCACTGAACATTCCTTCATAGCCCTGCAGAAAGATAATATATCTCCACACTTCCTATATGTAGGGTAGAGGCAGAGATGCTCTCACACCATAGGGTGAGGGCCATAGGGCTACTTCTCCCTCTCCCTGCTGACACATTTCAGTTCTGTATCCCCAATTACTCTGATGCATGGAGTTCTGGCACCTCCTCAGAGCTTGGTGGCATCCTGTTTTTCCATTAAATACTGGATTTCTACATCAAAAAGACTGACAGTAATTGACACTGTAATTATCTTTAGTTATCTTGTGGGGAATTGTCTCCGAACCTCTTTTTGCCTGGGGCATTTAACACCTCTGGCTATGCCCATGTGTGAGAGTGCACACGATTGAGTATGTGTGCATGTGTATGTGTATATGTAGCAATGAGYATCCAGAGTTTGCTGTGCACATTTTCTTGCACAAAAGAGACATAACAATCTGTCTTGCCATCACTAAAAAGAGCAGCAGCAGTGCTCATCTAAGAAAGAGAACACGCTCCTCACCAGTAGCGCATTTGTGCTGATTGCTGTTATTGAAACAGTTAAGGACACGAGAAAGTCCAATACAACAAATTCAGAGGGAAAGAAAAGTTGTAAAGGCCAAGGCAACAGCTCTTCTGTGAATCTATTCATTATGGAGTCATTTGGGTTGGTCACTACTTTAGAGGGAAAATGATATTTTTGTGGGAGAAAAAAACTTTACAAAAGCCAAAGTGCTCTATCCTATTTTATTCCTTTTCCTTGCCCCAATTTTCTGATAATCTCTGGTATTCAGTGAATCAAATGGTGACTGCTGATTGTTTTGATGATAAATTGCCTGCAGTGCATGTGGGACTAATTACGAGATGGCACATTTCATTCTGCCACCTGTATAAACTAAATTGTAGACAGGCACAATAAGGGAAGAATTCCTAACAACACAACATTTGAAAAAGCTGCAATCCTTCTGCCCGTTCCCTCCCCCACTCTTACTAAGGGAAAAATTTATAATAAAGAACTGGGTCTTGAGTGTATAATAWGGGGAAAACCTGAGGGAATAGAAGGCTAAGGAAGAAATCAACCTGGAGGATCTGCAGGAAAGGAGATGTGGGGATCTGGGAGAAAAGAAAGAGAAGGGCAATATGTCCATAGAGAAGGAGAGATCAAAGGGAGGAAAAGACCTGAAAGCAATAAGATTGTTTTGGCACATGAGAGGGAGATGATGAGGCTTACTTAGAAAGTTGGCCTGRGGAAGTAGATGCTCAAAAGGTACACGCAAAGAGCTAAGAAGAAAGAGACAAAATCTGGGTCAGACCTTCCTTGGTGACTGCGGATGGCATGATATGGTTTGGAAAAGTGAAACAGGATGAATTTTGACCTTTTCTGAATCACTGGCATGGCTAGGACACAAGCRTTGCAATCCCATGAAGCCAAACAGAAACCATAGATGCTTTTTGCCTCTTCTTCTTTGGAGGTGAGATGGTGTTCAATTCTGGTTAGTATCCTTTTGAAAGAAGAGCACTTTTTTTTTTCTTTGTGCAAGAGAAAACCTCTAAATCATTATAAACCATTATTGTAAGCTGTCTTGATATTTATCTCACTTAGTGAGAATAAAACAGAGACAGTATATTCAATGTTTTCATGTTTTTTTAACAAGAAATCCTTGTTTTSTATAGCCATCTACACATTGTTTTTCTGCCTTTCCCTTTGCTCTCTGCAGATGTCAAGAGAGTGCAAGTGTGCATGAAGGTCTTTGAGTATGAGAGAGAATAAGAGCATAGAATTGTTATTTCATCCTGTGTTTTACACAGTGATGTTGTCATGGCCCCTTACAATAGCAAATAAATAATCTTCCTCCTGTCTTCTCTGCTCCAGTATTGGTGCTTGTATCTTCTATCTTGTCCAAAGGTCCCAGTGCGRTAGCTGACACAGAATAGCACATCACTGCTGCTCACCCATGCATGTATGCATGTATATGTATTTACACATTATCATCACATTGACTGGCTGGAGCCAGCTTTTGGTTATATACTCTTCAAACACTTAAAGCCTTTCATTGCCGTTGTGTTTTGTCCATTGCATTACATCCCACAGGGGTATCACCAGGATACCAGTAATATCGCTTTGTGATATGCATTTAATCTCCCAGAACAAGTATTTGTGACCTAATCTGTGTGTATCTGTCTTATCCTGCCCAATTTCCATTCAAGCACAAAGACATTATTTCTTTGAGAGAGAGTTTCAAAGAGAGAGTTATCTACATGTGTATTTGCTGCTCCTCTTGCAAGAGACTGGTGAAAATTGTAGTAGCTCTCTTAAGCCTTTCTGCATCACCACAAGAGACAGCATTTCCAGTGAAGCAGACTCTTGCCTTTTTCCTGGTGTTCCTGAGAAGAAGAGGCCAGATTCATTCTGAGTAAGYTGAGTGTCTGTTAGATCTTCCCTAAAAWCTCATGAATGCACTGCCCACCTTCWSAAMCTGAGATTGGGGCACCAGGGTCCCACAGAGTGCATGCACATATGTCCCGGAGAGAAGAAAGAGATACAAGTTAGCACTCCAACCAAAGASCACTTGAAGAGTGAATGCATCTATGTCATTAGACACCAGAGAGCAGACTCAGGAAAAAGTGGGAGGTGACAATGTCAGGAATACAGAATCATGACGAAATGTCTTCTCCAGGTAAAATTCTGCAGTGTCGTRTACTTCAGCAAATACAGGTAAATCTGAACCTGAACCTCAAAGGCACAGAAGCAGAAGTCTAAACTTCACTGGCAATGACACTATGCAGAGTTTTTMTTTTGTCATACATCAATCCAGCCAGCTAGCCAGCCAGACACCTGGTTATACTTTGGAAAATCATAGCCATTTGCTGGGTTTTTTATACTGTAACATGCTGTAATTCTGCCTTCTAACTTTCCTTCTACAAAAGATTGGTTTATGGACTACCTTTATAGATGAATTATTAGGAATGCCAGGGGAAAAAACAAACCTGCAAAATCAGCAGGTTGGTAGACAGGTGTCAGTATGAAGTCCTGACAGTAAATCATTATTTTATGGTAATAGWGTAATCTTGGATTTGATGGACTACCTTTGCCTTCAGATCTGAGTGTACATGAGGGAACTTAGAGTAGAAAACAGTKTTTACATTTTGTGGTGGATATCCATCCTTCTAAAACTTTACCTCCCAATGAAGCATCGAACATGAGGGTGTGGGATAAAACTTGGATTCTCCTTGAAATACACAGAGACAGGAGGAATGGGGAGCTGGGGACCTGAAAACTGGAAAGTGGGAGAAAAAATGAAAGCTGTGGAAGAGTTGTGGAGTCTTCTGGGACCTCAAATCTCCTTGAATTTTTTTGATCTCCAAATCAAACTTTGTCTCCAGTGCCTGCATTTGCATTCTATCTCTGAATCAAATGAAAACAGTAATGGCATTGAAGTTAAACAAGCCACTTTTTTACAGTTAGAAACAATAAATCTGTTTAAGGATGCATTACTACTTTTCTTCAGGGATAATTTAGACTATGTATCAAAAGGAAAATCAATAGYTTTTTCCTTTACAAATAATTACCTGTTTGACTCCTTTCTGCTTTTCTTTTTTATTTATCTTGTTTTCAAAATATTCTGACTAAAGTGTCTTGTGCCTCAACTCCAAACCACTGATACTTTCAAYACAGAAGCAGCAAAATCACAAAATCATCCCAGAAGGCCTTACCAGTGGAGGTTTCAAAGGCCATTCATGCTCTGCAGAAGGTAGCCAGAGATTCAGGAGCTGGCAGGGGCTCATGTTCACTGCACTACAGCATGGGAGTGGGAAACCCATGTACTGTAAAAATGAACAAAAATGTGGTTAGAACAGAATTTTCTGTTGGCTAGGTAAGCTTTAATTTGGATAAGGTAAGGTTTCTCAGGGAGATGTTTTTTAGTTTCCTTGGCAAAAAAAAGTTTAAGACCATCTGAGACAGGTTAMAAATTAGAGGTGGGAAAATAGGAAACWATTTTAATAACATCATGTTTTCATAACTTCTTCTCAGTATGTATCTATGAGAAAAAAAGATTTTGCTTATTTGTAATTTTAGTTTGGTAAAATCTATGTTCTCTTTCCATTTTATTGGTGAAAAAGAAACAAGTTCTGAAGTTTCAGGGAAGAACAGTAACCAAATAAAAAAGTGTTTTCTTACAAGAGATAATGCTTTCAAGAAACATTTTAAAATCAAAGCTGAAAGTACCTGAAAATGTGAGGTAGTCTGCGTAATGTCCTGTCATTCCTAGTCTCCTGYTCTTTTGAATCTAGTCTTCCTATATTTAGCCTTGAACTACCAGTAGCTAATTAAAAAAAAAAAAATTAAATTTTTTAGTTTGGAGATAACTCTAAGTAGTTTTTCAGAAGTATTATTAAAGAAGCATGACTTTGTGTGGACGTGTTTCAAGTTTGCCCCTTTCTTCAATTTTTGTCTGTAACTGTATTTGGGGCAACTATAACAAAACTATACTTTGAATGAATTAGCTGAGCTACCAGCAGGAGCAGAGTGGCTGCTCCCCTTGGACCATGTCAGCATGTTTCACCAGGGAAGACTGGGACTCTAACTCCATCAGGCTGCACAAATATTACAGCTAGGCTRCATATGTCAGTAGGAATTGCAACCACATGTTCCAGTTACAGMGCAAATGCATTTTAAAGTTGTTTAATGTAATTCTTACACTATTTGCATCATAAGCATAGTCAAAACTATTAAAAGTGCCCAAGACAGTTTGGAAGTGGTTAATTATGTTCACTGTTCACTTCACTGAAGCTCAAAGGCAAACTYATCTGTGAGTGGTATATGTTTACTTCTCTGAATCTCCGCAGGATTTCTGTCAGAGATTTTGTGAGCAGGGGAACATTACCACCCCCATTTTCTGGGGAGGCTTTCTCTTTACATGCTTCATTTGTGATAAAAAACATGAGCTTTTTGAGCCTTAGAATCACTGACACTTTGTGTAGCTCCTGTCTGCCCMTGTGTTTGCTGAAGTGCAACGGCATTTATCTCCTCCAGTAAAGGCTCAGTTCTCCAAAGGAAAAAAAATGAAGCAGTTTTAAGACTCAGCATCTTGCATTTYCTGATTGTTTAAGCTGATATTTAGTTCTAATGAAGGATAAGTAGTTGGCAGAGACATATTCCTCTCACTTTCTTGGGGAAAGGTGTGTGGGAGTGGAGAGCTGAGAAAATCTTAATGAAATTGCACATGGTTCGAGACGACGACATTTATTTGAGCATTCTTGTTCCTTCTTCAGTCTTTGGAAAGTATTTGAAGTGATAACAGGGAGACCACTAAAAGTGGATGGTGAGTAGTAGGCGGATGTTGTAACATGCTGAAAAGGCATTTCATGATGGAAAGCTACTGGAGGATCTAAGACTCTTTTGAATGTGCACATTAATAACACCTTAAACAAGTGCCAAACTAAAACTGCTGAAAAGGGATAGAAAAATATTAATTAATCTCCTATTAAGATAGTGTTAAATTCTGCTTTTCAAAAGGAGATCATTGTGTGTGTAAACTTTCTTACAAACAAACAGGAGACAATCTACCCTTTCAAGGCTGGATATATTTTTATTGCAAAGTAAGAGTAAYTTCTTCTACTACTTTTATTTTTTCTCCATAAAAATAAAAAATGTAGCTAGCAGCAGGGGTTGTTGTAGTGCCAGTTCTGCAAAGCACTTAAGAATGTGTTGAAGTGTTCCCTATGCAACAAAGCCCATAGTACATGCTTTATCTTAAATGTATTCTCAAGTCCCATTGAAAGCATCAATGTTTAAACACGTGTCTAAATGCTTTGCTGTACCAGAGCTCCGGGCACAATTCGTTGTCCTTTGAAGCCAATGGGAATCTTTCCAGTCCTTTCAATAGCTATCCCATCAAGCAATACATCTCAAATGTTAAATAATCAAACCAGACAATAAAAAGAAATCTGTTAAAGGTAGTTGCTGACTACATTCAAATAGGAAATAAATATCAAAAAAAGCAGGATGTGGTCACAGCTATTCCAAAAGCAGACACAAAGAGAGACAAGAYTTACTCAATAAATTCTTTGTTCACTTATACATTGAACATGTTCATTCTGCTAAGTTATAAACCTGTATTTACATAATTTTTGATGTTTCAGTTCGCTGTGGCCTTGATTCAGCAAATTGCTTAAACAGGTGCTTTGTTTTCTACATCTTCAAGTCCAAAAGTCAAAGTGGATCCACATGTATTTGTGGTCTGTCAATGAAATGGAGCCTAGAAGATGGCTTTGCTGAATGTCAGAAAGAAAACCTTCCTCCACAAAGAAACTAATATCCAGAGAAGAATTCGATAGATAATAATTTTACAACCTGTATCTTCTCACAGTCTGACATTACAAAAAAGATTTTGTAAAAAAAAAAAAAAAATAGCTAAAAACCAAACAATAAGAGGGCAAGTAAACCAGTACATTGTACTAATTTGACAATGGCTACTTTAACTTTTTAGGCTGAGAGCTGTTTCAGGTAACAAAGCTAATTTAGTCATTACAGGGCTCTTGGAAATTATACAGGTACACCATCAAAGGCCAGAGACCAGATAGAGACCACCAAACTGTTGCAGTGGGTAGCCACAAATATAATACAGAAGAAGATCAGATTGAAACAAATTTTCCAAACTGGATGAAACCAAAGCTGAAGGTTTTCAGGTTAGATACACATTTCTCAACCGAAGTATAATTATTTCATTGTTACATAGAAAGTATTAATATGGCAGAAAAATTTGTTTCTTAGTAATAGTAATTTCTTTTTTTTGTTGTCTTACTTAACATCTATATCACTTTAGAAGCCTACATGGTATCTTTATAAAATAAGTTGACGTGTTATGTTGGCCTTCAATACAACAATTTTACATTCTTGACMCAGAAGGCATGAATGATGACCCACTTTACTGCAAAGCTGAAGCCAAGAGAGACATTCTGATGTCTGTTCTGTGAGGTTTCAGTCCTTGATATTGCATCATCTTTGCCACTTGGGTGGGTAAACCTCAGCACTGTTCTTCTACCTTTTGCTGACAGCCCTCATTCCTCCACAGGGAAGGGACACAAATTGCTCAGGTGTCTTGGCCATGGTGGCAGGACAGCCCTCTCAGTGATGAGAGGCAAAATTGACTCATGGCCTCGGAACAGCTCCAGGCTTCTGACCACTGAGTGACTAGGTGGGACCGTCATCTTACCTAGAATGTTAATTGCACATTATAAGCAAATTCTGGATGAAATCCGAAGTGCACTGAGTCATTCTTTGAGCATCAGAAGCATTTTCTACCTTTTAAGACAATTACAAAACCCAAACAAGTGATTCTGGRAACATCCCTTCCCACACACCAGGTTAGAGCCTGGAACAAGTTCTCTTTAACATTTAATGGCTTTTCTCTCTTGCTTCCTCTAGCTGTTGGATTTAGTGAGCATACCCAAGAAAGGAATTGCCTCATTTGAGGGGTGAGGCTTTGGAAACYTCGCTATGTCTGTTGTCTTTGTGGTGCTGTTGGCCTGAGCCTGGCCAGGCTTATGCATTGCTTCAGTGCTGGACAATGCTTCAGCTTCTTTTGTCTGTAAAAGGGGGATGGAGGAGCGTAGTGTACGGAAAACTGATGATGCATGAAACGCTACAAAAATGAAGTGCAACATAAAGGCCAAGCCATTTTATAATTGTTTTCTGACTAAAACTGAATTAGWTTCTCAGTATCAGCGCACTGAATGATACACTCACATAGATTATAATGTGGCATGATAACATAGTCAGGTGTTGGTAAAAGCAAACTGATATTCCTAATCAGTCAACTTTATTAACCTCATATAAGAGAACACAGCGAGCAGATATTGCCTTTCCTTTGTATTTTGTTAGCAACCTGCTATTGCCGTCATAACATATTATGAGTAAAACTGCACTGCAGATAAAACATCTGTTTTGAATAAGCAGGTGTATGGCAATTTCAGAACCAAACCCCAAATCCTAATTAAAGGTTGCTATTCCCATTTAACAAAAAGTGTTACTGAAAGTTAACCACAGTATAACAGTAGCATATGGATGCACACACTCTTCTGATTTATCAGGAGTCACCTAATAAGCATGTGTATCCACAGCTTGCACAAGTTCTCCAATGCTTTTTCTTATTCCATTTTTTAATGATGTATTTTAATGTAAACAATATATTTTTAACAATTACAAAGAGGGTGTGTGTCTGAAAAACTGGTATTTTTTAAGCCAAATAGTGACCATTTCATTGCTACTAGAGGCATTTCCCATTTACACCATGTTAGCTCTTCTTTGAATTAATGGCTCTGCTGCTGATCCTAGCTTTATTAACAGCTGTTCTAAGATCAATGGTGGATTCTGCTGCTGCTATAAAGCATTTGATTTCACTTGTCCAACTTAAAAGGTGGAGAGTGCTCTGCTCTATTTGGACCTCCTAGTAATTAAATCTATTTTGGAAGGGTAACTGGCTCTTTTAGATGGATGATTAATAATGCTGTTTCTTAAAAAGTAATTAGGAGAACTAGAGAATTCAGACAAGTCAAATACTTTTCTCTGGATGTCATCTGGATCTGGAAGGTTAAGAAAATGTAGACACAACCTGAAAAGCRTAGATCATAAAGCAGGAAGGAGTCTTTTAGTGCTTTTGAAGGAGAGGGAAACTTGAGACCTGAGCTAAAGCAGTCTTTCATCAACCCCCTAGATCAACYTCACTACAAAGTCTGTGAGACCTTGGAAATAAAACAGTTGAGCAGAGGGCTGAAGARACCATGAAGGTGGTTAAAGCCAGTGCTATCACAGACAGTAAATCCAGAAGTTATAAATTATCGTTCCCCTGCTTCCACAACAACTTGAGTAATTTTGTGCAAAGGGCCCAAATGCACAAAAMCTGCATTCTGCTACTGGAAAAGAGGAAGAGAAAGAAAGAGGAGATGATGGTCCATTGGCTGCTTGTACTATAGCCAGATAATATTAAGATCTGAACCTATCCCAGGTACTTTTAGAGGAATACAAAACTGAGTATACTTAAAGTGGGGAAGTCAAGCTTTGAATCAATATATAGGAAAAACTGCTTCTGAGCCCTTAAAAATGATGGCATGGAAGATGTACATTGTGCAATTGAATGTGGACACAAATACCTCATGTATTCTGGATCACTTCTGTCCTCTCACACAGTTCATCAAGCCCCATCTTTGAACTTGGTCATTCCTCGTACACACGCATGCACACATTTGGACTACTGGTTCAAAACATTGTTACTTTCATGGTTAATGCTTATTCTTGCTTGCAGATTAACACTAGTAGTGATGACCTTAGACTCTTTAAAATGTCTTGAATGTTTAAAGGAATAAAAAAAATTAAGTACTTTCAGCCTTCTCTTATAATCTTCTAACTCTCAGCTCTTCTAGCCGCCCATGGGAGAAACACTCTGAAAAGAGTTGGGTATTTATGAGTGGGATTTAGAGGTGCAGTACCCCACAGATAAATGCATTTTATCAAATTCCAGTAGGTATGATATTGAGCTTATTGCTTAAGAGTTCCTACATCTGTCTTGCTTGGAGTAAATTCTCCTTTACATGTATGAGACATGAAGACGTAGCATTCTAATCCTTGCTTAATACAATGTGTTTGAGGTGTGATTCTTGTTGTGCTCACTGCTGTACAAATGCCAAAGACAAATCTTGTCTTTCTTAAAACTTCTCACAAACCATCATAATTTCTTTAAAAGTTAAGCATAATTTTTTTTTTGCATGAATGAACAGAAAACATGTATATTCAATGCAGGCGGAATTATAGCTTGAAATGTCAGGACTGATGGAATAAGGGAAAAGGATAAATGTTCTTGTTAACTACTTTACCATGTTCAAGTGAACAAAGCAGAATGGAAATTACTTACCCAAAGTGATGTAGACTGTKCCAGATTTTATGGCAAGACATAAGATTCATTGCTGTTATAATGTTACCCTATTTTTATTGTGCTGGATACCAAGCAAATGAAGGACATGGAATATTTTGTTGGTGCTTTACTCATAGGTGATTCAGTCCAAAATATAATGCACCTTTTTTTTTTTCTTTTTTTTTAAGATAGTCATTGGACTGGCTTAAAAAAAAATTACTATTCAAGACCAAAAAATGGTGGCAACACTCTCTGTTGTTAGCAAAAAGTGAGCAGAGCTTCAAGCTATGTAAGAATTTTTTGAAAACATTGTGATAGGCTTAACAGCTTGCTGCTTTTTGAGCCTTTGGGGAGCACCTGGCTCACATTTGCAAGCTTTTCTTCATGTTCGGGAGGGTGTGAAACTTACACTCCAGAGGCAAAAGCTGAGATTTGTTTACTCCTAGTATGGCTCCTTTCTATAGCAAGAATATATAGAGAGATACTTATCTGTATATATTTATGTTAAAAATATGCTTACAATATGTACACTCTTTTAGATATAAATTACCCTAGCAGAGGAACTTTAAAACTTTTGAGAGTCCCTGTGAATCAAATATGGAGAAGGCTTTCTCAGGCCATGAACTCCAGAAAGTTTATCATTCATTTTTTTTGTACAAAGAGATCAATACTGCAAAGGCAGGAGGAAGCAGAGCAGAGTTCATCTGTTGATGTTCACCAAAAAGAAATTAGCTAAATCTTTGCAGGGTGAATTTTCAGTCATACTGAATTTTGTCCTACAGTCTATTTGTATTTCTATCATAATCTAGCCCTGCTAGAAATCTCAGCTTTGCTGAAGACTGCTATTGTTATAATACATAAACAGTATGGGTTATTTTAATGGACATATTGCCTTAAACTGAWTTTTCACCATCTGTTCTGCCCCTAATTTTGAATGCAAAAGAACATATTTCACAATTACATCTGTAAGTAATGATATAAGTAATTTAAATGCATGTATATGTTCACACAATGCAGCAGACAGCTGGGATATTTTTTTCWTTCAGGCACAAATCAAGGGAAGAAATCTACTAACTCCTCAAAWAGCACTTCCCCCCTTCCCTCCTTGTTCCCCCATTTAGTGAAGCTGTTCCATTGCAGGCGTAGTTTTTCCAACAAGCCAATTKTGCTGTACCTAGGAGTTAAAAGCTTGCTCAGTAAACTAATGCGCAAACTCATTTTTACAATGCTTCCCCTGTCTTCACYCAAATCCCCTCTGGCTTGAATGACAGTTTGGCAGATGCGAGGCATTAAATCAATCAGTTTCAATAGATGTTCAGAAGGAGACAGGTCAGGCTGTGTGGGCCAGTCTGTCTCTGCTTCTAGCTTTGCTTTCATGCCATCCTTTTACACAGGCTTTGGCAAATGCCCCTTCTGCAGGTGAATCTTGGACTGCCTGGGATGTGAGCTGCCTGGCCACAGAGTGGGCAGAAGTGGAGCACAAACTTATTGGAATGTTATAACCACAGCTATGTGGAARGCTGCTATGAGACAATGAAGGAAGGAGACAGTTTTGGCTCCTGGTTGAAAAATGTCCATTTTCAGAGACCTTTGACTGGAATGTCATTTCTCTGCCAGTGTTTGCAAGGCCATGAGATGTCATTTTAATCACTCAAGTCATGCTATTCACTGCTTCTGAATATTGACTGAATTCCTTGATACTTTGCAAAGTGCTCTATTAAATGGGAATTTGAGATGTATTTCAAAAAAGACTTCTTGAGGGTGCTATTTAGATAAAAGCTGATTTAACTGATTTTATTCTAAGGAAATCATGAAATATGTAAAAGTTAAATGGCTTTTCCAGGATACCAGTGTCCTTAATATGTGTCACATACATTTAGTTACCTGTGTGTACCTGCTGAAAATTCTTTGTCATGTCTGCTAGCCAAATGAACTAAGATACCAGAACTTACTCCAGCAGASAGAGGAGGTAATTGTAAATTTCTAGAACAAAATGTTAACAGGGAGTTTATTCCTATTGTTTAGTGTAAATTGCTACTAGGGATTAGAGAGGCTTTTATTTCCTGTATTACCTCTGCCTTTTTATGTGGCTGCACATTTACTACTGCTAGCTTTTTTGCAATCTATGAAATAGATAACAGCAGTGGATTTGCATGGGTCTTATATTTTAGTTTGATAGTATTCTCTACAATGGTGCCCTTTGGACCATACTGYGTTTCTTACTTTTTAACTGATAACGTATTTTTTATTGTAAGGAGATTATAGCCAAAAACAATGAAATGCTGATTTATGGCAACTGTCCCTAAAAGCTTACAGAGTTGAAAATGATGGAGGCAAATTATCAGTGAATATTTAGGTAAGGTGAGTGGAGTCATGCTTTAGGAAAATTGGAACTATGCTGGAGATATTAGACGTTCAGATTTTCTTATAGTATCTTGAAATTTGTATCGTTTTAGCAACTGGCCCTTTTCTCCATGGGGATGGGGTGATTAGGTGTGTAACCACATATAAGATGGAGCCAGATAATAGCTGTCTGGCTTTTGATATGACAAGGAATGAAAAAATGCTGGGGCCAGCCTCTGGTATGGGTTGTGTTCGGTGCTGCAGCCCAGTCAGTCCAAAGACAGTGGAAAGAGTTTACCCATCTCCATCCCTCCACTGGCTTCACACAATTTAAATACATCTCTAGATTACTGTTTGTCACCAGGGCTGGGGTGGGTACCACCAATAAAGAAAGGGCAGCTCCCCTCAACTGAAGTGAGGACCATAGAAACTGATTTTTCAAAATGGCTGAACAGACAAAACTGCAGTTTATAAGTGAATCTGCCACAAGGTGAAGGAGTTTTTCTAAAATCTTGCTGCAAAGGGGAAAGAAGGGACTGTGTTTCTCCAATACCTGCAAACAGGATCTTAAACACCTGAAACTCATAAAATTGTTAAGGGTGGAATGAAAAACTTAACTGAAGTCATGAGTGCCAAGGGGTTGCCTCCTACTTGTAACAGTAGATGATTTTTCTATGCAGGGCGCTTACATTAACAAAGAAARTCCATAGCTTGAAATTTCTAAACAATTAAGACAGTCTGTTTCAAAGAGCTGATGAATTAGTTTTCCTGGGGGAGGAGAGCAGCTGTACTCCTCACAGAACACCTTTCTGGCTTATTTCTTGTAACTTCTTAGATCAGTGTATATGAACAAATTTTCAAAGCAAATGTTTTCTAGAAGCAAGTGGTAAAATAGGAGCATCTTTTGGGGAGGAGAAGGAGTGGAAAAATGGAAGCCAAATGGATTAATAAGAAAATAAAATAGAAAAATCTGATTAATAAAAAAGAAAGGAAAATAAATAAAGTAGAAAACTGYCAGATAAAGAGGGTGTTATACAGAAGATTCTCTGCTATACACARCTTTAGTGCTGGCTTGGAATACAGAGTCAAGGCCAAAAGAATCAAACACAATTGCATTAGTTTGCTAATTAAAGAGCCACTGCAAGCACCTGATATGAACAAGTGCAAAAKCTAAGCAAGACAATGGGAGGAAAACAGCCTCTTAAAACAGAAGGGTATTGCAACAGGAAATGGCTATCTGAACACTTTCATCCTCCTGGAGAAAAGGGAAGATTCCAAACTGAGGTAATTAAACAAACTGTGTCCTGAGCTCACATATTAAAATGGACCATTTAAAAATTGTGATTCAAACGTTTCTGATGTTCTGACACAGAAAAGCAACCTTGATATGAAACTGTTTCAGCCCTTGCTCAGTGAAATCTTCATYCCACAGCTTTATCAGAGACTTTGATGTCTTTTATTATTCTTAAGCATATAACCTCTAAACAGAGAKATATGTTGAAGGAGCAGGAGGAGGAGATTTTGTTTAAAAAATAGAGAACTGGAAATATAAAAGAACAAAACCCAGATTTTTTTTTTATTAATTATCTGTAGAAGGAAACCTCTATGGCAGATATGCCAGCCAACTCTCTCATCATCAGTTTCAAGACTTCAATCAGTGGATGACTCACAGTTAGTGAAAGAAAAATTGTTCCAGCTACACAAGGAGAGCATAAATATTATGTTTCACTTGGTATCATAATTAACTGCATGCTTCAGATATTTCTTTCATGTCTGCTTTCACAATAGGTAATATAATTTACCGTTAATAGGATTAAAATGTCTTAAAAAAAGTAAATACTTCATTGGTTTAAGAATGCTTTCTGTTTGTTTTGTGCAGATACATATTTGGCTACAGGCACAGTATTTATACCTCAGTGTAAAAAATAATGAAAAAAAATAAGATAATATGTATAGTCTAGAAGCAAATGCATTTTTTCTCTTTTCCTTGGCTTAATAATAAAACCAGGTTTTCTCTGAATTCCTGAAAATGAATCCTGAAGTCCCAAATAATGCACATTTAAAATAAAATGCCATTCTAAGAAAAAAAAGTAAAAAATATTGCAATGTCAAGACACAAATATTTGCTTTGGGGACTTAACCATAGTAATGCTGAAACTCCCAAATTCAGAAGTGCCCTTTTGGTTTAGCTTKCTGAATTGGGAGTTGAGAAAAAAGTCCACATCCTCAAAGAAAAGAAATATTGTAGAATGGAATATCAGATACTTCCCATTATAACATCTAAACATAGATCCATCAAAAAAACTGAACGGGAGAAAATGCCGGCAGGTCAACAAAGAAAAAGATGGAAGGGTGAAAACAGTACTAAAATTATTATTAGCAGCATAAGCTTTAGATTTCAAAACTTAGCTAATAAGTGCATAAATGTCCATCACTTAATTATAATTGAGTTCCAGTTTCAAAATAATTTTTCTAGTATATTTATGATTTTTTGTTTGATTTATCCTCTCATTTTGCCAGATCTGTAACTAGTTTTTATTTTGACTGTTTTATGTGGAATTACTCTGACTAACATCAGAGCAAGCCAAAAGAAAAAAAAATATAAGTCTTAAATATCAGTATCCTGTATAATACATAGTTTTCCTTATAGGTGAAGGGAACCTTTATTGCATAGGTAGCATCATTGCATCTGCTGGGTGGTTTGTACMGAATTTGCTTGGAAGAGATTTGGTATCCCTGTTCACTGCAGCAAACAGAATTTGGCATAAACATTTGAATGTACTCACTTAACTGCTGATCCATCTATTGAAGTTTCATTAGGGAGCCATGTGCATTTGCAAAGGATGAATGGTTTCATTAGCACTGAGACTAATAAACTTATAAAAGTTAATAATGTGAATATGTTTGATTTGGAATTATGCACATAGACATTAAGAATCACAAAAAGGCAGGCTTAAAAATGCCCAGTTTTTTTCTAGACTTACACAGCTGGGTTATTTTTCACATTGCTAAGACCTTTTAACAAAAAACACACATTGATTTCTTTCACATGTGTTCCTGTGATATTATCAACAGGTTCTAGTATTACACCAGGATTTCAATCTAAAAGCACAAATTTTGTTCCCTCTAAATATTATTTCCAAMATGGTTTGCTTTAAGTTTTTTGATTCCTAATTATAGCAATTTTTGTCATTAATAGGTCAAGGTAAGTTCATCAAAGTTGTGTTATAGTCAAAAGCATATCCATTTTGAAGYGTCTGTAAAGACATGGAAGTCATATGTAGTATTTTCGTATTCCTTTACTTGAAGGCTCCCAGGAAACTTTCTGTTAAAAGATASCTTATGTGTTGAAACACCCCAACTTGGCACAACAGGGCTCTTGCATTCATCCCTGATTAGTTTGGTTGTTAGCATCTAAGTGATGGCATTTTGGTGCCATTTTCTTCTTCTTCATTATCATCATCAGAAGAAGAAGAACATGTGTTTCATTTTTCTCCCTACCCAGCTTACTTTTCTGATGCCGGTGTTACATGATCACCTCAATCCACTGTCTGCATTCTGATTTCCATCTCTGAATATTCATGATGAGGTCTGAGTAATCAGCTCTCGTCCTAGGAGTCTGACTCGGCAGCTGATCCCTAATGGTTGCCTCCCAAACTTGGAGATGTGTACCATTCTGTCTGTTTTAAAGATGGAAAATTAATTCACAGATATTGAAGTTACTCAATTACAGAGTAAAAGTAATGAAATATGGTGCAGAAAGCTCTATGTTTRGGGCTGGCAGCAATTTCAGTACAGGATGACGCTCAGATGGCTCCAGGATTTCTAGGACCTTAGTTCACTGCTGAATTTGGGTGATGGGTCTCTGATCAACTCTGAGTGTGATGTGAAGAGCCCAAATCTTTTATGCCTCTCTAGAAAATTTCAGTAGATGAAACAATAAGAAGGATCCTTCCCAGCCTGGCCACAGTGTTTTATCCCAGATCTAAAACACTGAGCCCTTAGTCGGTCTCACTGCCTACACATCTATATTCTTGGGGACACTATCAGTAATTGCACCACTTCTGATAGAGGAATCTGTCCCCTCTCACAGGGACCTGGGTGAGACCARTTCAGGTTCTATCACAGATGGCACYGAGTGGTTTGGGGAGGAACAAATGCCAGGCGGTGTCTGTCCATCTCTGGATTGAAGATGTATAGTTCAAGGTTCTCTATTGCCAATAGCTGGAGTCACCATCTATTTYATTTCAACACTTTCTTTCTATTAGAAAGACAACTCATCTCTGACAAATCTATCAGTGGCTCCATTCTTAGACTTAACTAATAGCAGGGCTGCAGCTGCAGGAATTATAAATACATCTGGCTTTGTGCTGCCTGGTACAACACTGTATCTATTATTATGATCTGACATACATCCTAACATCTCCTTCAGGTGCTGGCACATCGTTTACAATAATCTCAGGTAACTGATGTTGTGACACCTCTCCTGCATGTGTGCTAGGTTCCTGTTAAATGACCATAAAGTGAGCTACTAAAGGGAAACATCATCAGAAAAAAAGCAAGACCAAATTCAGACCTTCTGTGGGCGGTTGCAGCTCCACAGACATGACACATTGCAAGGCTGGGCAAGACAGAGATTTAACCTGCAGTGCTATGTGTTCTTTTMATATATAATTTTTACCAGCTAGAGGAAAACCAATACTCCCACCTTGCTGCAATTAATAGAAAGTATGCTGACTTGAACGGCTATTGCCTAAATTATCCTCCCAAATCTTTATTAGCTGCCTCCAAGCAYCAGTGGTGTAGAACTTTGTCTGAAACAAGACATACAGTGAGAAATTTTGGGGTACATTCAGAAATGAGGCCAAAAAGTTGCAAATTAAARTTTCACTTTGAATTAACAGGTTGTCAATGTTTTCCCTTAAAATTAAAACCAGGAAAAAAAATTATAGAATTYATTCACTGACTTGACCCACAGCTCCAGGCTTTATTTCAGATATGAAAGGGCCTAATCTAATCTAATCTGGAAAAGGAATTTGGGTGATTTCTTTTTTTCAAAACATCTTGAAAGTTGAAAGATGTGTGAAAAATCTAAGAACCAACAGATCCAAGATAAATTCCCTCCTTTGCCTGAAGGCAATCTCCCAGCTCCAGTCTCTACTTGGGTATATGCACTCCCACATGTATGATATTGTCCCACTTCATACGAGTAAATAGACSGGTGAGTCTCATTTTAAAAAGAAACAATTTTTTGGCAAGAAAGCTCTTTCTTCRAGACCTAAAGAAGGGCTTGTGTGTCTGAAAGGATATGTGATTTTTTCCATCCTGAGGGAGTGGGGCGATCCCAGTGTCTCCCACAGCAGGGGAGTTCTCTGGCTGGCGGGGGCTTCTGGGTTGAAGGACATGGGAGTATCCTCAGCTCTGAATTCACTGCTACTTGCCCTCCGGCTATAAATCAATCCTCCTCTTCTCCCTTGAGGAAAGGAAGAMTAGACCTCTGGATCTAAGTATTTGGGCAGTACAAGTTAAATTTGCCACGTTGCATAGTGATAGGTAAAGTACTACTTTTTATGAATTTTCTGCTCAATAGAAAGTAATAATTATCATGTAACAAAATAAACAATTATAATAATGACAATTATAATAGTAACAACAACAGCAACAATAATCCTACACAACCCCTAGAGGTAACTAAAACCTTTGAGGGCTACCTGACAGTGAAAGTTGTGTTCACAGTAGCTGGTGAGGCTACTTAAGTCTGAATGATGCAAACTCCTAAGCATGGTTAGAAACTCAAGACAGCTTCTGAAAGTCCACCCTGCCCCAGGTTCTCYCTGGATCCCTTTAGAAACAGTGGGATTTTTTTGGCAGGAAAGGCAGCAGTGGGAGCAGCATGTGGAGTGAAGGCCAAGGAAATGCACTTACCTGTCCAGCTTCATACAGATGGATCCTGGCAAGGGATTCATAACATTGTTTGGACCATGGCTTGGAAGGGGCAACTTCTAACTGTGGAAATTTGTTGCGGTTTTAGTATCAAGGTTTCAAATCAGCCTGTGGAAAGCCGTTTTTGAACAGTTTCAGAAATCCTTTGTGTTGTTGGACCTGAGATTTTTCAGGGCTCACAACTCAGCAGAATTAAGGCAGATTTTCCCAGTGAGAGGTTTACAAAAGCTCCATCTGTGTCCTCTTTCAAATTGCAAATACTTTGTGCAAGGTCAAATATCTAGCTTTCCATAAAGCAGTTGTAAATTTATTTCTGATTTGGTAAACTATATTTTTTCTTTAACATGTTCTCAGAAACCAGTGAAAAAAGTTAGGTGGCATAATAGAGAGACAACTGCCCAAAAGCCTCCCAGCAACATCTTCCCCTAGAAAGGCAGTCGATATAGCTCATTTCAGCATAGTTAAAAACAGGGCAAAATTCTAAGCAAGAGAGCTGGATTTTTATAATGAGAAGTACTGTGCAAATTTTGCTGTAGGCAACCTTTTCAGATCTATCAATAGTACAGTTAAACACAAATTGACAGATGAAACTTTCAGGATTGCCTTATTAACGAGCAAATTAGACAAAGTGAAGTCATACTGAAAATGTTCTGCTTTACCATGTTTTTCAAAACACCTGCATTTTTGTTTAACATCCTCCAAAWTCAGCATGTTACCATTTTTGTATACCTCAGAAAGCTTTAGACAGATTTATACCACATTACATGTGAACTGTGAAGAAAGGTGCTATCAGYGATTATGGGCAAAATCCTGCCCATACATGTGTGCGTGATTCCTGTTGAATTTAGTGAAGTTTCATGTGCATAAATGAAAGCGGGGTCTGGTCCTTAATCTAATGACATTTTTTCTATACAGCGCAGCAGTATGATAATAAAATGGCATCTCTTCATTTCTGCGTGCAATTTTTTTTTTTGAAAGAAATAACTGCTATGTCTTTGGATCAGGTGTTAATTATTCCCAGGAAGGTTTGGTGGGTAACTAGTGATGCAGATATCAAACCACCCACTCTCTTTGTAGATGAAGGGAAAGTATCAGGAGGATTTCTGCTGAAGTATTCATCACATCTCAAGTCTCAAATTGTCCAAACCATTCAATTATAACACTTCACTCAATGCATGTCAGCATGTCTGGCACTGTGTTTCAAGAACAAGTTGAGCTGGATTTCTCAAAGAGGCAGACGTTGGCTTGTCCCCTTGAGGGACAACAGAAATAGAGTCTATTGGCTCAAAGTTGAGACCGGTTCCTGGATCAGTACTTGGGAACTATGGGAACTATTACAGCTTTCTAACTTTGTAGCCTCCAGACTCACTTCACACATACATATGTAAAAGGCTGAGATTTCCTGTGGTAACAGCACGTGCATCCTATTTGCCACCGAATAAATAGGTAAAACACTGACCTGGTGATGACACGATAAACAGATCTAGGGATGTGAGTCCTACCAMTGCAGATCTAAGCCTATCCTCRCCATCTCTTTAATGGTAAATGGAARCAATGCCCAAAGGAGGAGAGGAAATCCTTTGAGTCCTTCAAGGGTTATATGAGATTTTGTTGTTAACTGCAGAGATACAATACATCACTGTCAGGAAGCGGTGACCCTGGATTATGGTCACTGATGATAAAAAAGGCTTTCAGAGGGATATGATGGACATCACGTCTATTATGTGGTGTAAAAAAAAAAAAAAAAGGGTGGCCAGAGAACTTCTAAGCGAATGGGGACATCACGTGAGCAGATACCTCCTTAAGCTCTTTGTGTTTGCTTTCTGTGCTTGGCCTGGGCTGTACATGTTCCCAGAGTGACAAAAAGGCTCCTCACAGGGTTTTTYGTGCTAATGTTCAATTTGATGTATCAATATAGTTCTGCTTGCACAGGCTATAATGAGCTCAAGATCATAAAGCTCTCATCAGCAATCCTGTTTAACTTTAAATGTAGCTCAGATGATTCAGGCTCCTCTTTACTCTCACTTCAGTCAGTTTTGACCTGAAGCTGTGGAATGACATTGGTGAAAATTTGCAAGGTCAGTAAATATAATTCAGTAGAATATTTCCAACCCTTTCATCTGAATTTAGCCAATATCARAATTTGTCTTTGTGAGCTCCATCCACAGTGTGGTCATGTTGTGTCAACTTCTCTATTTTTAGTAGCAATCCTAACTGCAGAAGTACTTTAAAAGCTATTAAAAAGGCAAAAAATTGTTTTCAGAAAGCCTTGTGTTTGTAGACAAGTCAAGTGATGTGTAAGAAGGTAATGCTAACACAGGGCTGTTTCCCCTGGCAGCCTTTCTAGCCTGGCCCATAAAAATGAGGGCTGGGCATTTCAAGAAAGTGCTCGTCATGCACAGAAATACGGGGAGGTACCTGCATGAATTCCGAAACAACAAAGCACATTTGTGTCTGGCCTTTGTGAGCAGAGGAGTTCAGAGCTGCCTGCCCATGCCTGCAGACATGAGTCCTGAGTCATTTAGGAGCATGTATCCCATTAAGACAAATTCCCACCCAGTCAGCTCAACTACATTAAAACCTGTTCACAGGCTGTGTTGAATCCGTTGCCAGCCGACCTAGTTGTCAAAATGGTGTCTCACGCTAAGGCTGTGTTTGTTACCACACATTTGTGCTACTGGGGAACTCAGGATATTTGCTTCACAAGCATGACCAGCTACAATGGTATGCTTTTAATTAGGAGAAAAAAATAACAAGACAACAGACATCTGAGGGCAGTTTTGTTGAAAGCTAAATTGATGATGAAAAGCTTTCACTTTTTGAAACCATTCAATAGCCAGGTGTTTTCTCGTGGTTCTTCAGTGCATTTCACTGCTGCATGTCAGTATTACTTAGCACTATCACATTTACATCAAGTCAAATGCTGTAACACAGAGAGTATCACCAAAAGGAATGAAATGTGTCAGCCTGCATACAGGGATTCTTGGGAAAGATGTGCCTTTCAACAATCCTGCGGCTTTTATACAAATTCTTCTCACATGTTTGCTACCCTAAAATTCAYAGGTAATTACAATGGGATGAATAATCCACATTAATCAGGTAAGCAGGTATTTGAGATCCAGCACATCTCCTATCAGACAATGCACATGAAAATACCGTAATTGAAGCTGCTGAGAGAATTCCCCACTGACAATGTCTATGTAAATCCACTGTAAAGAATAATTCTACGATTATGTAAAATTTGAACAAGTCCTTTTATCTTTAAAAGAATGCTGCACCTTATTTCGCTTAGCACACCAATCTGGAGGCCCACAGAGTAAGAAGCGAATTGTCACAGGGTCCAATCCTATGGGATTCACACAGAGCCAAAGCCATTGCTGGTGTAATGTCRGTGACTACTCTTTAGTCCGGTTGTCATCTTCCTGCAGAAAACTCCTCTGAATTAATGTAACATATCCATGCGGTGCTTCACAGTACCCTGAAGTTCTTTGTCTCTCTCTAACCCTCTGCCAACCCACACTTCAGTATTTCTTACTGTATTATTTTTTGTATCTTTATCATAGCAACTGTCTGTTTGCATTTCAATTATTTTTGTGTGGCTGGATTCTCACATTGTCTCAAAGTGACTCAAGTCTTAGATGAGTCAGAAGGGTCAGTATGTTGTAACCCTGTTCTAGTCCCCCTGACATAGGAAATTGCCAGCAGGGAGTTCATAAACCCTTTGAAATGGGACAACAAAKGCAGCAGGTGAGTCAGGAGCTTTCTAAGCTTCAGGAGAGAAAAATGCCACAGGACACGGCACTTAAAGGGACATTTCTGCTGATTAAGGTACTCAGTCTTRAAACTCATAGCTGACCTTTGTTGGAGTTTGGGGCCCTGTTTACTGGAAGGGGAGGTCAATATCCTGAGCCCTGAGCCTATTTGTGCAGGAGGGGAGATGTGAAAAGGGTTTCCCCTCACTGTCTGAAGATATGTGCACTTCTACCTTATATCTCTCAGATGAATGCTCTTGTTTCTTCATACAGTGCTTTGGGAGCTTGTGTTGAACCTCTAGTGGGCCACACAGAGGGGTTGTGRGAGGCACATAGTTATTGGGTTCTCTGTACTTCACAGTATGAGCTTCCCRGCAGTGCAATTTGTATTTTAATCCTGTTTGAATGAACATTCAAATAATACTTTGATAGATTCTGCCCTCTTCTCTCTTGCTCTGTGTGCTGTAACCATGCACAGACCTGGATGTGACTTGGGGTGAGGGTCACTAGCCATGCTTCGTGCTAGACATTGGAGGAGCTTGCAGGATTCTGCCCTGGTCAAACAGGAATTGTGAGGTTCTAAACATTGCATGTAAGAGATGCAGTAGCACTTAGAATGTTTTCTGTTTAAAGCATTTTCCCCTAAGCTGTGTGCCACACTGGAATGAGGGAGTGTACTGTGCACTAGAGTGATATGTCAAATCCAAAAATTCTTTCCTTTCCTGGCAGCCAGCTTGCTACGGCTAAGCTTAGGCCACAGGATTGCAGAATGGATAAGGTTGGAAGGTACCACAGGGCCAAGTGGTCCTACCTCCCTGCACGAACAGCATCATCCTAGAGCACATTACTCGAGAGGAGTTTGTATCACCAAGACCAGTCAAGTCTCCTGCCACTACTTCTACCAGCCCTGGACAAGAAGGCAGGGAAGAAGCATGGCCATGCTTCTCTCTTGGCATGAGTTTTCCAAGAGAGCCATCTGTAGGAGGAGCACACTACTCTCATCTCTCCCTCAGGAGATTGTGACAAATTGAATATMAAGCTGATAAAAAAAATCACAACTTTGTTAAAAGGCACATGAACAATTCCCAGAGAGACTCTCACTCATAACCCCAAAGCTGTTTTTTCAATACATGACCTTGCTGTAACAGTGTCTATCTGTGAGTGACTGTCCCATGAACTTGCACTGGTGATCATCCCATACATCCTGAATATACTCTGTGTAGTATCACATGGAGTCTTAATTGAGCTAGAGCCTAAAAAGCATCCTCCTGCCGCCAAAAATCGTCTCTTCACTTGTTTTCAACTTAACCCTCTTGGCTACAAGTTATGATATAAAAATAAAAAAGAGGGAGAGAAACTGTGGTGCTGTGGTAGCTGACGTTTCCTTGGTAAATTTGGGGACCTGTTCTGGATGTGCAGTGATAAGACTAGGACAGGTATCTCATCAAATAGCAGGCTTGTGAAGAAGAGAAAAATCACCAAGAGAAAACACTTGGATAGGCATATTTCTCTCAGAACAATACCTGGCATAATCCTAAGGTGTTAAAAGACATGAGCCAAAGTGGCATAATCCAGTCAGAGACATGGAAACTGGAATCAGTGGGTTTATTCAGGTACATAAGGGCCCAGATTTTCACACTGGTGTTCTGTACACTGCAGCTCATTGCTAGCTGAAGTATGAAAAAAAAAAAAAAAAAAAAAAAAAAAAGCTCTGAAAAAAGCTGAGGTTTATAATAGAACTGTCTCACCTACCTTTCACCAGGAACTGGCTGCCAGGATGCTGTTCTGTAACAACAGCAGCATTGGCGACTTCTCCAGCTTCGCATCTTTGGACTAAGGATACATAATGACATATGACTGCAGCAAGGCTTGAGTGATACAAGGAATGCGATAACCCACTGCCCGCTGCCTCTGCTATCCAGGCRGTGCAGGCTGTGCTGCATGCCTGCTGCAGTGCCATCCCTGAGCTCTCACAAACAATAATCAAGTCTCTTACAGCCAGAAAAGCTGGCCAAGGCCAGCAGTGACAAAATCACAGCAACACAAAATAGATTAAGCATATTTTTTATCCTATTTTTTAAATTTTTACTTTCCCCATTTCTGACTCATCTGCAGCCTGAGTCTTTTCATCTTCCAGCCGGCTACAGAGATCCTTTGGGAAAGGGAATAGTTCCATATACACAGTTCCTGCTTCTCTCTCCTCTCTAACAAATAAATACCCTCAAGCYCTTCAATTTACTTCAGAATCATCAAGCACAGTTTAAAATTTAACCTGGTAATGTATTTTTAAAGGGATTCTTATGTGTAAAGTTTGTGCATATGTGTACATGCATGTTTGTGTGCCTGCAAGTATTTCTGCCTGCTGTCCCAGACAAAGCCATCTCTATGCAATTTGTTTAGCTGCTTCCCTGAAATGACTGTAATGCCCCTGAAGTGTTCAGGCATCATAAAATCCTCATATCACAGATGGACCGATTTCGGAGGCAAGAGGAAATCTTCGGGTGTGTGAAACTCTTTCTGGGCCTAATTCATATGGGTAGCCTAAACGAGTAGGTTTATCGATAAAATCAGATGTTAAAAAATTGTTTAGCTGCTATAATGGAAGCCAGGTATCCCTCTATATTGCTTTCTCTTACCAGATGTTTCATGGTGAAAGCATTCCTAGTTTTGTTCCRTATTTTCTAGCCTACTTTTTAACGCTAATTTCCACTTATCATTCTCCTGCCCTGTCACTGAATTCTTCTGCAGTCCTTTCACGGGGACTCATCCATGAGGATACTTACTTGCATCTTTACTGCTTTTAAATTTCAGCTTTCCCTTTTACTCTGCTCTATTTCCATATGTCATTTTCCTTTTCTGCCTGTCTGGGAGTTGCTGTACCTAACTCTGTAAAGCATTATCTCTCCATCTCTCTAAAGTGTTTTGTGGTACTTTGTGTGAAGGATGGCATATAAAAATAAATTGTATTGCACTGTATTTTTGGACTGGCATCTAATCTTTACTGAGCTCATTCAGCCTATTTCTGAAAAACATTGGATCTTAAAGACTCTTCTGATCCAATGAATCTTGATGACTTTTCTGATCCTAGAAAAAGACTCCCTAATTTTCAAGTCATCTCCTGACACTAACACAGAGATAGAAGTCAGGAGAGTAGCTTGAAAAATAGGGTTTGGCAGAAGAATATTCCTGGAACTCTTCCTTGTCTATCGTGTGTCTTAACCTCACCTCTGCCCTCCACCCCACATTTTACTTGCAAATATCCCCCATTACAGTGCTGGGGTTGGGGGAGCGGGAGCAGGCTGATGGTGTACGGCACTCGTAGCAAAACAATCCAACAGCTTGCTTATGCATCTATTTGGCTTAGGATGGAAAATTAGAACAGCTTTAATCTGCTAGCAGCATCAAGCAGGGAAGCACTCCCTGGAGTGAAAGCGTTAGGAGTATCACAGCAGGGGCTGATGAGAGACAGCCTGCCATGGTGTCACAGCAAGGCAGTTGTACTCAATGCACAAAAATCTGGGGTGCGAAGGAGGACCCAGGTACCTGACTGGGAATTGTGGGGGAAGAAAGAATGAGCCTTTGTATCGGGCTCTTCTGCAAAAGGAAAATGTTTTCAGAGACGTGCTCCCACGTTACTGTCTCTGCAATTCCCTACCTTTTACACCCTGTCACATCAAGGATTTGGTGGCTGCCTTATCAACCACAATATGCGTGTGCCATCCTACTGTGCCATGGGAGCCCATTTGACCCAGGGAGCTTCTGTGTGGGTACAGCCATGATTGCATGTGCAACAGTCAGGATTTGGCCTTAAACTGGAAAATGTAGGGAGCAGCAGCCATACCTTTGCATTTGTTGTGCAGAGCCCAGATATATTTTGCTTTCTATTATACAACTCTATTCATAACAATTAAAGGGAAAGACCAGAGTCACTAATGAGAAATGTAGGGTGCAGAGATCTTCCTTGCTTGCACTGAGACTCCCTGACATTTTCAGAGCTGTTTGTTAAATGCCTGGAAATTTGAGGGAATTCTTTAGCTTTCTGTGAAAGCATCAGATTTGAGGAATACAATGTCCTGGAAAGTTGTCCTGCTATTTTTTGCATTTGTTTTTTGTCACCAACACTGCCCCTGGAAAGTAACTATTCTCACTTGCAAATGTGCTTCGCTGCAGCTTGACTGCACTGTGGATACACATGGGAAGGTAAAGGTAAAGGTGGGTGTAGCACACACATTTACAAGGTGAGAGCTGAGACCTGTGAAGACAGCAAGACAGAGTAAGATCTTCTTACCAAAACAAGGAACACTGAATTTTGCAGTGTAAGATAAACACTAGCTGAAAACTGGAACTAAGACCCAGTGGTAAAAAGTGCCTATTTGTATGGGGGGTGGGGGGGAATGTTCATATGCATATTATATTTTTCATGTATTAGGAAAATCTAACACATGCACAATAGTGAAGTTTAGGTGTGAACTTTGGCCAAAGTTGATTATTATCAACCTAATGTATGTTTCAGAAAACAGAAGCCTCTGTTCCCGTTGAAAATGCTGGTATTTTGCTGGTATTTTGCTGGGAGAAGCCAGCTTTCAGTGTGTAGCAAAACTCCATTGCCTTGTCCAGCCTAACACAGGGCTTATATGTCCCACTTACCGGAATTTGTGCAAAATTGTGCTGTAGTTTCTTGGTCTCTTTTCTCCTCATTTCATAGGTGCTGACAGCCATTTCCTCCCGAGMTAGTTTTTTGGAAATGAATCTGAAAGGGAAAAGACTACCTGCTTCTAAAGTCTTTCTCTACAAAMTGCACCCACGAGGTCTCTGATGACAGATAGTGATTCACTCATGCAGTGTTCTTGCGATTCYGTGAGGGTGATGTGGAAGGTGGGAAGTTTGCTGTCCATGTGCTGAAAGCTTCAGGTGCTTTCTGATATCTCGATGGGCCAGCAACCATCAGACTAAGGTGTGGTGAAGAGGATGTGCCCAAGTGCAGGTACATGGATAAGTGGGGAATGCAGGCTGTGCCCCTTTCATCAGAGAAGGCCTAGTTGCTTGAAAGGGTTAGAAAAAGCTGCTGGAGAATAATAGCTATGGAGACTTTATTCTTGTTCCTTAGCAGAGACAACAGGGATTGGTGAGGTTTAACATAAACCTCTTGAAAGTTATTTTAGTATACTGTGCTGCCAAACTATCAATAGCAGTGTAAAATTTGTGTAAAATGGACTTAATGAATAAACTGTATGGTGTGGAGGCAAGGTCAGTGTGCTCGGAAATGGTTACACACCCTAGAGAGTGGACAGGCWTCTCTTCAAAGCTGGGGCCACACCTGCACACAGGAGTGTGCTGGAGTGGGTGTTGTCCAAATGACTGGAGCACCCTTGAAAATGAAAACTCCTTCAAGCAGCTTCTAGAGATTAGTTCTCGCAAAATAGCTCGGACTTGCSTGCTCCTAATGACTGGATGGGTGATATGAGGAGAAACTAATACAAGGCTARCATTTAGCAGTGTCATCCTGGTCCCAAGTGTTCATAAATACATTCAGAAATGCGCTTCAGCATCTTTCAGGGACACTGTCATCATGCTTTCAGTGAAAGCTCTGCAACTTCATCCCAGCCACCAAAATAATGTCACTTAGAAGGGATATGTTTTTAAATATTTCAACAGCTCATGTGTGGTGTTTCTAAAGATTAATGACATTGAAGACACAGTTCATTCTCCTTCCCTGTACAAGAGTGAGTAAATAATACTCATCATTAATACACAATATAAAATATTCTGGAAATACAGAACATCATAGCTGCATTTTTTTTTTAATTTTATGGCTCAGTATTGTGGGATGAATCTAAAACTGAAGAGCTCTTGCTTTGATAGTTTTTCAGTTTCCAAGAGGCCAGTGGTAACARTTTTTACATAATTTCCAAGAGGGTATGAGTGCTGTCACTGGGGTTCACAGGATCACAGAATAGTAAGGGTTGGAAGGGAACTCTGGACATCACCTAGTCCAATCCCCTACAACCTGCATCATAATAATAYTAAACTAATATGCAATTAGTGCAATCAGTTAAGCATTGTGTTTCGTGAAATTAGAACTGATATGATGACCTTACCCACTGAGAAATTTTATAGCAATAGTAAACTTCTGTTTTAACCCTACCCCTCCTRTCAATTAATTTTACCAGGCTAATTTCGAAGGAGATCTAATTCTGACCAGGCTTTCTTATACAACCTTCTAAAATCTCTTCTTAAAAGTTCTTGCACTCCTGAATGGTCAAAACAAAGTAATTTGGATCATAATTTATGTGTTTATGATACCCATGAACAGTATTTCTGCTTTTGTTTGAAATATCTTACCAATCTTATGAATCTTTTATATTGTCTTTTATTGTACTGCATTTACATGCTTATAAGTTTCAGATTTTAAATTAATAAAGGTCGTAAAAACACCCCACCAAGTAATGTATCAAAAAGTAGTTAATACTTTTGTAAGTTAAATCTTGTGAAATCAACTAGGCTCAGCTCTTCAAATATATTCTCTACCGAACACTTAGTGATGTCTGTAGGAAGACAAGACTTGTATCCACCTTCAGCATCCRATCCTAACGCTCTGAAGTCAGTAGGAAGACCACTGTAGATGCCAGCGAGCTGTGGTTCAGGCTGTCATTGCTGCAGAGTAATAAATCCACCCAAGCAGATGTGTCTGAATCAGGAGACCAAGCATTTATAAGGAMCTCTCCATCTGGTTCTCCACAGTAGACATTCCTTCATCTTGTCTCTTTTTCACGAGGAACATCAGTGGTATCCATGGTTGTCACTTTGTACTTTGTTTTACGATCCCTTTGTAGAGTGGCTCATATGCTAAAGCCAGACTGAAAGCAGCCACGTGTGTTTGACTTTACTCAGCAGCATGAGAGTGTGAATCCTCCACCAGGCATCACCTTCGAAACTGTTACTGAGTAATTCATCTATAATAGTGCAACTGGCAAACAAATAGCTTTAACAAAGGAATTTGCAGTTGCATGTCCAGAAAACACTGAATGATTTATTATTTTACTYATAGCTGAAAGCAAATAATCTTTGACTTGACAATAAGTTACCTAGCTGGAATAGGACATGCTTTAGAGCTAAAAGAAACCTTCTTATCATTTTCATCCAGTCAAGAGCCCAAACTTACATCAGAAAATAATTAAAGAAATACCAAAGGCTGGAGCCAATTTGGTTGAGAATGGACAGGTGCTGTATGATTTATTATCATCTAAGTTACTGTTATCTCTTGAGCTACTGTATTTGTTATTATTATTGACTTTATACTTTGGAAGAAGTAAAACTTAAGCTCCAGAAGTCTAGAGKGGAAGCTGACCATCTGAACTCTTTGGTCACAGTAAACCATTTCTGTGTGTATCTCTTTCTTCTGTCTCTAGGCCTGACTGTGGCACAGAGAGCATTGTTTGCCTAATGGATTAAGTGATTGGAAAAGGGCTGCATATAAAATGATCCAAAAAAATTCAWTATCACCCAAGAGGACCTGTCCACCCGATCACCTTTAGCCTGCCCAGTGTACCTCACAGGCCACAACACAGTGTTCTTCCTGGCTAAGCCATTCCTCTGAACTTTTGGAGTGTCCCTGGAACTAGGCTTGTGACAATATGACATGGAAAATGTAATTGTACATAATTAATGTAAGCATTCTTTTATTTCTCAGCAGCAGGTTCCTTGTTGGTCTTTACAACCAAGTCTCAGCATAAGAAGTACTGGTTGAGATCGAATGTATGGACTAGACAAAGTTCTGAAAATACTCTCCACACAACTCATGTCCTTAAGAGAGACAGAAATCACTATGGCTTGTGTGCATCTGCACTCAACATGGGGCTTGGGGTATTTAATTTGGTTTATACACACAACATTTACTGGRACATCCACTAAAATAAAGTAGATGTCAGTCCTGGTGAAACTGACTGTAAAAGGCTGATTAACAGGTTATCTGGACCACARTTAATCAGTACCTGAGGTGGTAAACATTTCCTCTGTTTACTTTAGTTCTCATACTGCTTTATTGATCAACTTTGCGTTTGTGGTCCTTATATTTGTGGAACCATAGCATCATTTTTTTCCCACTTCCTTAACTCATATGTTGAGTGGGKCCCTACACTACTTCTTGTTTTTACAAGATTTTCTCATTTTATCAGATATGAAATAGGGAAGTGGTAAATCTGCTAGGCCTTGCCCGCAGTCATTTAAGATCCTGTGGTTTCCATGTTCACTTGACACCAGCACAGTTGAAATTGTCATGAAAGTAGAGGTGACTTGCATACAAAATACGTACTCTAGTGATCAACCAGCTGAATGTTCAAAGCAGGTCTGCTGAATCTGAGACATTCAGGAAGGAAAAAACACAGAAGCAAAGGGAAAAAGATAGTTCTTATTCTGTTTTGTTCACCTGGGTTTTCTTGGTGCAAACTAAATGTGATGCCTTTTCATCTTTGGGTAGGAAGAAAGTTTGTTCTGGTGATGAAGATGTTGCTGTACATACTGGTTAGTATAGACTGGGCAATTATCACTAAGAAAACCCAGCCAGTGTTAACAGTCCCAAGCAAGTTTTGATTTACATAAACTGGTGACCTCCAAAAAGTGCCCTCACTCAGTACCATTGATGTAAAGTCCTTTAAAGCTCAAAGTTCAAGGACCTTTCTCATTCTCTTTGTGTGACTTGTGACATTGCAAAACAGAAAGAGGAATTTGGCTATCATCTGGATTTCATTTCACAATCTATATATCCCAGCACAAATAGTCACAACCAAGAAACCCATTAYAAATTCATGGCCTGTAGAGCTTCACTGTTCAACTGACAACATTTATCATGAGCTCTTTTCAAAATCATATGAGATTTCATAACAGGTGTCCACTTCGCACAGGTCATCACTGCTGTGGCCTGTGTCAAAACCCATTATACAACAGTGCAAAGCTGTACATACGTGTTGCCAGCTACCKCCTTTTGCAATGTGTGGTGGAGTGCAGTGAGAGATAAGCAGGATACTCAAAGTTYAGAGCTGAACTTTCCTTTGCGTTCTGAATTTCACCCCCAAAGCTGAAAATGAGATGGTAGCACTGAATGCAGAGTTATCTTTTCAGTCAGCCTTCTGTTGTGATACAAGGGGATTTAAAAAAAAATAGCATGAGCATAGAGTTTAAATAAAAAAATTCAACACATTATATTATTCTTTAGTGGCCACTTTTAAACAAAACATAACCATATAAAATTCTACTCATTCTTCCTGAATTTTGTTCCAGTCTTGTCAGGCTGGGCTGACTTGATGTGTAATGAGTCTCTTATCTGACATTTCCTATTGTCCCTAGTGGTTGTAAAATCATTACTCCTGAGAAAACAAAGTTTACATGTTGATAAGTGGTGAAGGGAAGGATAAGGCTGTGATGAGAAACTGCAGCTACTCTTCTCACTTCTCTCTTATGCTCTGTCTCCAACAGGAATAATTCACATTCTTGCAATTTAGAGAAAAGTTTCCAAGTCCTCTATTTGGGAACATATTTCAGTTTCTCCTGGGAGGTGAAAGCAGTTTGCTGTGAAATGCTTCAGACTCTCACAGTGACTGATTTTCTGCTTCCTTCTCTTGGGGTAGAATCAATGATGGTGGGGTAGGTTCCAAAAAATTTATTGGAATAGGGAAGAAAAAAAAGACAAAAATAGTTGAACCCATTTAATAGCTRTGATATCATTTTACTGGCTTCCCCTGTCTGCAGGGCATATGTCAGTGGTTGATTTTGTGCTTGGAGCACCAAAGGAATGGTCTTTAAAGGCTTTTTCCATCCCAGTATCAAAAAGGGCACCCCAGAGACAGCTGTCCCTGATGTGATTAACCACTGAAATGGTACTTGCAAACAGGGTGATGAAAACCTCTGAAGTCTGCAATAAAGTGACAAGGCTCAAAGTCACCTTGAGATAGGAAAAAAAAAGATTCCTAGAATTGGGAGAAAATATGTGCATTATTTATATGAAATATAATCCAATAATATATTAAAAGAAATGTTGGAAAACATCCTTATTGCATTGAGCAGCTTTTTTAAAAATGGATGATTTAAAATTATTTCGCTTAAAATGGGCATATAAACAGCACTTAGGTTCTGAAGAAAGGAACATTAATTCATTTTTTTCAGGTTCTTAATGCACACATGTATTTGCATTGCATTACCTAYGCAAGGAAATTATCTGCTAAATTAGCAAACAATACTTGCTCTGTCAAATCCAGTTTTCACATCTTAACTTGCTGTGATGGTCTTTCCCAATTGGACCCACATCAGCTCCTATTATCAGAGACATCAAGGAAATACATTTTGGAGTACAGAATGGCATTCGAAAGGCTTTGGCTTTCTCAGACCAATAAAACTCSCAAGTGAAAGTCTTTTCTCACCAACCACCACAGATTAAAATCAGAGCTCTGCACCTTTGAGAGCTTCAGATGTACCTAATWGTGGTGGTGTCATACAGAAGAGGAGGGACCCCTATCAAAATTTAGAGACAAAACAAAATATTTTTGGCAAATGGTGAAGTTTAAAGAAAAGTCAATTCTTTTGATTCATGGTGTAAATATCTGAGTACCTCTAAAAAATTTTATATCCATTTTTTTATGATATAAAGGGCAACCAGCAGTTTCCATTACTCTGCCTCAGGGATCTTTCAAAGAAAAAGCTTTCTTTCTTAAAAAACATATCTGAGTTTGAATATTATTTTGGAAAACAAATACTATCAGCACACATACCCTACCTAGTTTAATGGATCTTCTGTCAGTGAASCTGACATTTAACTCCAACTCGTTTTGGAAATTCCTGTTATCCTATCCTCACACTCACAAAAAAAAAAAAAAAAGGAAAAAAAAAAAAAATCCCAAGTAAAACACTATTTTACAGAAATGAAGTTTCTCTACTTCTCCCTGTCCTTGTTGCTTCCTTTGGTTGGGGCATCAGAAAGCATCTAGAATTTCTGCTGCACCGCTGTCCTGCAGACCGGACCCCATCCGAAGAGCTTGGGCACTGACCCACGGACCATTCTCCTGCCGGCAGCAGCTCCATGACACCCTGGCATTCCTCCTACCCCAGACAGAAAAAAAATTGTTTTCCATACCTCAAGCAGGCAGAGGCAGTCAATTTGAATAGCTGTAGTTCCTCAGCGTAGGTGAGAAAAAAGGAAGAGGAGAACCAAAAATAGCACCTTCTGTGAGAGCGTGCAGGGCTYGATTCTTCCCCACCACGCTCTATCAACGCCGCTCCACCAAATGGCAGCTGGCTGGCAGGCAGCAGCCTCCAAGAAAGATGAGGTGGTACTCCCTGGAAAATTAAAKAAGTGGTAGGGAGCTGCAAATCCTGCAGTGCTGGCTCCCAAAATGTTGTCTCGGGGTGGGGTGAGGTGTGGAGGGAGTGTTGTCATGCAGGGCTGGATAGCCTCAGGGACATTTGCACGGGAAAGGAAGGAGATGTGGAGCTGGGGTAGGAACATGTAGGTCCTGCTCTGAGGTCTTGCAGCCCAGTGCTTTTAGAGCAGTACATTTTCCCTGCTCCAGCTCCTGAACAAAGCAAATTAATGAAGTGCCATTAGTTGACTACTTCACGTTTTGAACATTTTCCCACCTTACACATATTTTTTTAAAGCAAAACTCAGACAACCAAAAAGCACATTAAACTTTTACCCACTTTTTGAGAAAATGAAAAGTGCAAAGGGTGAGGGAGAGAGAAGCAACAGCATTTTAACTTGTGYTTGTCTTTTAATTAAATGTAATGGGTCTGTTTCCAAGATTTACATCAATCTCTTTTTCAAAGTGGAAAATGGCGCAAATTTCACAAATTCTCTTTTAAAATGACCCTGAAATTAATAAACCTGTGATGTTGATGAAGTGTTACAGATTTTTATTAGGCAGAATCTGARCAGCTTTTATTTCATGCTCCTATGTCTTCATACCTGTGTTGGGYGCAGCTCTCAATGTGAAACTCTGAACTCAGTAATTACAGCTAAAAATTGTGACAGAAGATTTTAAATTTCAGAGCAGAAAAGAAGCAGAGAAATATACCACAGCCATATGAGAGACACAGTCATTTTGTCTTTGCTTGAGAAATCCCAATGAAAAGATGAAATTGCACTTGGGTAAAAAAAAACAAGTAGGAGCAGAATTTGGCCCTGGTTCTTGGAAAATCTGCCCTTAATTTAGCCGAGAATAAGGATGCCTCCTTTCTAAATGAATGGGGTATGGCAAATTTGCTAGTGTGAGAAGAAGCTTGTATAACATTTTAGCTACTGGGCAATATATTCTCTGCTAAAAAAAATTCTTATAGTGCCTCCTTAAGTGCAGAGGTAGCCAGCAGACAGTGTACAACATGTGTAACTCTGGGCACTGAGAACTTTGTGAGTCTGCCAAAAACTCATCTCATTAGTGTGCTTTGCAGCTGTAGAACAACCATTTGGCCAAAATGATGTAGACTGAATATAAAACCACGTCCTGGAGGTGAAAGGCCCAGTGGAAGGACTATGCTGGAACTCCATGCAATGGAATGATGTTCGAGGAATTCCCTGGTCAGGGTGCAAAAATTCACCTGCACATCTTGATACCCAGCTTTGACAGGAAAAGCTATATTCTCTGCAACGAGATCTTTCTTTGCAGCTAGCTCAATCCTGGAGCTGTGAGGCTGGAACAGTACATCTTTTATACATAGCACTCACAGACCTGATATACTTGCATCAAGAAGGAAATTAAGACAGCTGCCTGTCCCGTAGGAGCACAAATTAAATGCTGAAGCCCAATACATTTATGCAATGTTTTATACACCTCCAAAACACAAAAGCTGTCAAGTCACAATTTTGGTGGTTTTTTGAATTGTTTCTTACACACTGTCAGGGTTTCATGCACCATTCTTTACATTTAAAGAAAGCAACACAGACTGATTTCTGACATGCACCCTCCTATCACATCTATCAGTGCAGTACAGTGAGTGTTAAATGAATGTCACCACAGAGCCTCTCTCTCCCTCTCTCAAGTTTTAAATTTCCCTTGCTAGTGTAAAACTTAATGAAAGCCCTGGAGTATACAATAGCATTTTGAAAACAGGAATTTGTGACTGCTGTGAATCATCACTCACAGCAGGGACCCAGAAATGTGAATTGTGGGAGGAACAGGCTCAGTCCCCCTCTCTTTTTTACTGGGAATTTATTACAGGCGTGTCATTATTTACAATGCACCATTCACATCCTCTAAAGAGCCAATAAACTGGCTGCTGAATATGCATTTTGCTCTGTGGTGAACACAGATGTTTCCAGCTAATATCCATTTCATTTAATTTCTTTTCTTTAAAAAAAAAAAAAAAAATCTATCTTGCTATTTCTGTAGCAGCTGGGTAACTATTTGCCAGTCTTCGGTTTGGGAATCACTCCTCATATTTATTATAGTTGGTGCCATTTGTGTTGCACAAAGTGGAGGTCTGTCCATATTACCAGTCTCTGCCTGTGTTTGCAAGGGTACCAAATRCAGTTGCTAAAATTCTCTGACAGTTTAAAGAAAAGGCCGCTTGAGGATTCAGCACAGGTTCAAATTTCACTAATGATATGTGGCAAAAATAGTGTCAGATGTTTTTGTGTTCCAAGAGCACATCAGAACCCACTGGTGTTTGAGGGGGATTTGTTTTGATTTTGCATTCCTGCGAGTCAAATATAGCGTTGATTCACAACTGACATGTTGGTGGTCATTAATTTACAGCCCCTTCATGTATTAGTAAGAAAAGGCATAAGGAATGATGGTGAACTGCAGAAGGTTTGTAAGTTCAACTCAGATAATCATTCCTAACTTTAGATACTTATCTCTGCTAGCACTATCCCCTGGGAATGCAAAACTGGTCTGTCATTTCTGTGAAAAAAGACTCTCCTGAGGTCTTAGTTTCCTGCATCTTGTCTGGCTGGAATCTGAAAGTTCAAAGGTAACTAATAAATACATTTCTGATTATCATCATCATTATTATTCATAGTCCTACAGCAATTTTTTTAAAGCCTCGCAAGAGCTGCGGTTTCACAGTTTGAATACGGATAATGGCTGAGGAGGTGGCAAAGAGGGGCTCACGTTTTATCCAAATCAGATTGTTCAAACTAGATTGCTATTCTATAAATTCCTCCCCTCCTTGTGGTGTGGAAGGCAGTGTTATTGGGAATCACCAGATGGCTGGTTACAGATGGTGTTATACATTCTATCTTCAATTAGCTCTTGAAGAAGTGCTTATTGTTAGCTGTGGTGCAGTTCTTCCTCTACACAAAAATATTACTGCTAAGACCTGCCCTCCCTGAACCTCTCTGACGAGCAAAGCACTTCTAGATGTGAGAGTGTGAGAAGGACTTCTCAAAAGCACTCCCAGGAGAAAGCACTGAAAATCCAATGAGAGTGAATGACTGTGAGTGAGTAGAGTGGCTCCCTGATTTTTTACCACCTACCTGCAGGTTARATCCAGTTGAGGAAATAAACTGTTGTTTGGGTCTAGGCTGTGGGAGGGGAGCAAGGCCTTACAAAATCAGAAGCAAAGGAACCTGGTGACTGTTGCAGGGTGACAAAGCATATCACGCTTTRCTCTCCCACTCTGGTCTCCCCGCTCCACCTCCGTTTGCACAATCAGYGTTGTCCTCTGCCTGTGTATCCCAGCTGAGTGGCTGGAGACATCAGCCACTGTGTTCATGCTTCTGACTCACAGGAAGGATACTGGAATGAGTTAAGATGAGGCAATTCTGCTCAGAACACCATGCTTGGAGACACTGTCGGCATGACAAAGAGAGGAACCTGCAGCCCACATTACAGTGGTAGGAAGATTTGGTTGGAGTGTAAGTGGTAAATTTCTCTTTTTAAAGAGCTGGAGTCAATGTTCCTTCTGACCCTTTGGAGGGTCCTTACACTGGTAAAAAACAAAATCARGAGTCTCCTAGTATTTCCATATATGCTTCTGTATAAAAGTGGTAGCTGTGGAAAGAACCAAAGTTAGTCATTATATTTGACCAAGATCTTACCTCCTCTATGCCTAATAAAAATATCTGTGCCACCTCTGTAGCTTCAGACTGGTTGTAAGGTGCAGGTCAGGGAAGAATTAAGTCTTTTGCATTGGAAAAAATACTTGCAATGCATATTACTTTAGTATGGATTTCCCATGAAGGAAAAAACTTTCGTTTTTCATCAAAATGTGTAACGAACAAATACTGAGGTTATTGGAGAGACCCAACAAGGGCCAGTTGGGCCATTAAGAAAAAGTCAGGAATCCTCCATTGTCCTTGAGAGCTGGGTGAGATGGCAACATCTGCCATCATCTCACAGCAGGAGAAAGGTGGACACGGGTCTTGGTGTCTTGTGCTGCAGTGCAGGCTGAATGAGCAAATCTACCTGCCTGTGAGAACAGGCCCTCATCTACCGGGGCCTGGGCTCCCTCTCACCCACCAAGGTGACAAAGATCAGTGATATTCATGTGCATGGGGTCTTATAAAAACAGGGGGTTTAAGATGTTTAATCATGGACTTCAATAACAGCAAATAACCAGGTGTGGAAATTAAATACTACATGTGCAGAACGGTCCTTAAATATGTATTTAAATGCCAATAAAAGCTTTAYAAGTCCCCTGGTGCTTGTATAATCTCACTAAACGGCTTCCACCTCCCTGGAGTCCCGTCATGGTGGCACACACAGTGGGTTTCCCTTTGCTTCCCCAGGGCAGAGGGTTGGAGGGGGCACGGCCACCACCTGCTGCAGAGCAGGTGCCAACTGAGCTTGGGGGCCAMTGGTCTTTGGGGCTGTGGGATGAGGAAGGGGATCCAGGATGTCCTCTGGGGAAGCTAATTGAAGCAGTGGATGAAGTCTGCAAAGTCATTAGTAAGCAGGTACCAAAGTTGCTGTAGAAAGACATAATGGGGCATTCTGCTCTACTTCTCTCYCTCATCTTACAGGGAGAGGGGTTGGGAGGCAGCAGCATGCAAAGCAGGCTTTTAAACTTCATTCCTTCTTTAAACAAGGTGTGCTATGCTTCATCATTCTTATTTTCAGACTTGCTCAGACTTCAGAGTGATCTTTTCAACCTTTGCAGGAGTGGAGATCTTTAAGATTTTTCTGCTCAGTCTTTACCTGGATTTGAATTTAGCTTTAGACACATAGTCAAACTTCGCATTTGGGATTTGGGGAATTCTGGATCTTGCTCATAAGCAAGCAAACATTTTCATGCTTTTTCCTTGGCTGTGCTTGTTCATCTCATACCTTCTTCCCTTCTAGCCCTTTCCCTCCCTCATATCCTCTCACATCTGCCATTTTTCTGCTTTCCTCTCTGTGTTTCTCTTGAACAAGACTCCCACAGGGACTCAGGTAACAAGGAAATCACTGAAAGGTGCAGGATTTGAGGTTCAACAAAATCATGCAGGTAACAGTGGTCAATGTGAAAAAGGGGACAAAGGTGGAAAATACTGAGGAAGAGGAGATAGAGCCAGCACAAGGAAAGCAAATTATTKTAACACAAGTGGCTCCTTCTGATTTTGCAAGGCTTTCCTAATTTGTTGCTATCTTTATTCAATCTAAGAAAATATAAAGTTAGCAAAACTGTTCCTTTTAGACAACTTCCTAAAAGATTTATCCAGGCTCACTGAAATCAATTGGAAAATTTTCACTGACAACAGGGGACTTTAGAATAGTTTCTAAATATTTATTTATATAGGAGACAACTGCTCTTTCAGGTAGCTAATTCACATTTCACAACCTTCCTTAAGGGCCTTTTAAACCAAAACAATGACAGAGAATRAAAAACTTTAAATGAGATTAAGGCTAGATGCACTACACTTTCAGAACCACTCCGTATTTCAAAGGTTGCTGTGTGTGCTCTGGGCACAGTATGGGACATTTTCCTTCCATTTTATAAAGGGAAAATGGCATGAAGGATTGATTTAGCAAGAGTTTTAACTCTGAAATTCTTGTACTCTTTTTTTGCTGTCCACTYTTTACTGTCTTTGCTGATAATGTGCTCACAGAGAATGTACATGGGTACAGGGTTTATGTGGTATGYAAAATATGGTGGAAGATCACACTGTGCTTTTCAGCTCTCAACCTGCCAGTGACTGAAAAAAAAATTAAAAAACACTGGCATTCTCTTCAAAGGAAAAGRTTGGTTTTCTTCATAGATCTTCATTACATCACATTGGATGATATTGCTCTATACAATTAAAGAGTGCCACAACAACACTTGCTATGAATGAGCACTGGCTCACTTCATTCCCTGTGGCCAGCAGTGTTTAATAAGTACAAAACACATGGTTTAAGCTGTACCCTCCAGCTTGTGCACTGTAATATTGGCAATAATGTCTAAAAAGGGGGTAGGAGGAGGTGTGTGAGCGGTTTGCATGTGTGTTGTGCGTGCCACAGCAGGAGCATGTTCCGCATAGACAGAGGTCGTCCAGCACAATACACTGGGGCTGCACTTAACTCAGCRTCTCTCTGAAGCAGAACCAGGCACAAACCCTAATTAAACCCAGGGTGTGAATCCCTGGAGGGCAGTGATAGAAGGKTCTGTGTACTAATCCAGCCCGTGCTGACTAACAGCAGCGCTGCACAATCACTGCTGTATGAATATATTCTTCTGGCAGCTGCATGCAAACGGCAGTCTTTGCGGTTCTGATGACTTTTCATTTTTATGACACTGTGTTTTAGCTTCAGGTGCGAGTGTGAGACTCCCAGTTAAGTGGCTGTTCTGATTATTTTAAGTAGTCACTAATCAAAATGCTGAACAGAGGGGGCCGGGGGAGAAGGGGGAAAGGGATGGAGGTAAGAGATGTAAAGGAATGTGTGAGGGTTAGAAGGGGAGGGAGGAGGGCTTTGCATCTGATTTTCCTAAGCAGGGCAATTTCTTTAGTGAGGAAGGTGAGCCTGTCACTACTTGGCCCCTGTCTGCTGCAAGTACTTTAACTCCTCAGCAACCCAAATGATGGTTATAAGGAAGGGGAAATGGCTGGAAGGTTTCTAACAGCAGCAGCAGAAGCAACGGCAGAGAAATGCATTGTGAAAAATCAGTTTTAATAAAGCCCCAGCACTGACCTTGGAAACATAAGTATTTATATTATTGACTTCTGTATGAGGTTATTTGTTAAAGAAAGAAAAAAAAAAGAAAGAAAGAAAGAAAAGAAAGTCTTTGTGTTCTTGTCTTGAGACCTGAGGAAAAAAAATAACTAAAATTAGAGAAACTGGAGATATAGACGCAGTGAGTAGAATAAAGCAAAATACCTCTGGGGTGTTCATCTGCCATAGTAGTCATTTCATATCTCATCTGTTATATGAATGTGATAGCTCTTTCCCTTTTTGATAGGATCATTATGTAGACTCCACAGATTCAATTCCATTTACAAGTCAATGGTGTGAGATTTTATGACAATTCTTTTTACTGGGTTGATTCTGGATGATCTTCCTCTACCGAAAAAGAAGGAAAAAAAGGGAAAAAAATAAGGAGAAGGGGACAGTGTCATTTTGGTGCTCACACATGGGTGTTCTGGATGCACCAGACATTACAGTGACAGATCTAATAGTGCAGTTCTTTCACAAATCTGCCCAAGTGTTCTCGAGCCTCAGTGTCAATGCTGCCAACATTTGAGGAGAGATCTGTGCTGAGGGAGATCTGTCGCTGTGGAGGAACCAGTTGCTCTGGGCAGAAAGGGTAGCTGGTTTCAGCTGAACTTGTAGGTCATGCCTCACACAGATGATTCACTTGTTCTCATKCTCAAGGGACCCTCATTCCCTAGCACTTCCCTCAGCCCTCCACAAGGCCAGCTCCACCCTGGAGCTCCTTAGAGCCTGTGGAATGGTGGTGGATGCAGCTCCAAGCTCCACAGAGGAAGAAGTGCTCTTCTCTGACTTTCTGCTGTGCCTGTAGCAACTGATCTGCATCCCAATACAGGCTAATAAATAGGGACCTGGAAAACCTGTGTTATAGAAGGAGTGTGTGTACAGGTCCGTGGTATGCATATCAATACATTCTGCTGGAAGAGTTTTAATTTTGCCATTTCCTCACTGAAAACAAAAATTTCATAGAAGGTATGGGTTACATACCTTTAGGATTAAAATGAAACCTGTTTTATGCCATATGAAGTGAATGAGCTGGATTGGTGAAGGATTGGACMGTGAACACTGTCAGTATAGTCACACACTCACAGAGAAATCCTCTTTGCTTAGGATGCCATTKCTCTGTTTATTGTCAAGTTCCATTCTGTCACAAGCAGGATCCACTGGAGTAATCCCCTTTTAATGCCAAGAGCAACATTGGAAAGGCAAGTACCAATGTCTTTAACACAGAAGGAGCTGAAAAAGAAAATATTCTCCTGTGTGGGGCAATGTCAACTCAGGAAAAACCTCAAAAACCTCTTGATGTCCTTTCTGGCTGTACRTTTCTGTACCCTGCAGAATATAAAGAAGGAAAGGGGCATGAACACTTGTGCAAAGCAAGACCCTACCAGCTTTCTGCAAGTGAATTTTTGTTAGGGCATGTCTTCATGCTATGATAAATAGCTTCTGTGGAAATGTTTTACTGTTTCAGTGYGTGTTCTGAGCATGCCTAATATATGTGCCTCCGTTCAGAGCCTCCTGGAAATAGGAGCTCTTTCTCCTCCCCCTCTCTCAGCCTCCTCTCCTGAGAGCAAAGGTCTGTCCATCAGCTTGGGGGCTGGAGCACACACTCRTGGACTCACACTCGGTCACAGGGCTGGCTCCAGTTTATATCCCCTCCTGCAGAGGAGGCCTGACTGGGGAGGAGGTATTCACCACCAAAAGAGGGGGAAAAGGGCACTGAATCAACAAAGCAGGGGGAATAAGTGTCAGTGATTCTCTAACCCTTGGTTAAAGCTTTTGGCAGGACAAAAGGAGACCCAGGGACTAGTCTCCATGATAATTAGTCCTTACAGAGTAACCGGATAAACCATTTCCTACTGCTTCCTGGCTCAGCATGTCAGCTTGTGACAAGCCACTCTCAGGCAGCAGGCTTTTCTGGTTTTGAAGGGGAGCCTAAATGCATAATTTAGGGTTTTAACTCTGCCTTGAAAAAAAGGTGCATAAAGGTGAGGCTTCACAATGCTCATCATTAGCGGCTGGTGATTTAACCTTGGGAGCCTCCACCTCAGCCGCAAAAATTTATGAGGATACCAACATTAGGAGACTCCATTAAAWCCCCACAAATTTTTGATGCATTTGGAGAAGGGCTGAGACCTTTTCTAATGTTTCCCCCAAACAACACTGCTTGCCACAGATCCTATAGGACCCATTACATGCCGAAACACCTCATGCCCTCATGAGATACAATAGCATAAAAGTGAATCTAGCAGCTGCTATTGATTAAGCCAAGTCATTGCTTCCATGCCTATTCCCATGGGGATTTATCAGACATTTATGCCACATATAATGTTGCTCCTCCTGGGTTYGTGACTGCCCAGAACACACATTTCACTCGAGCTCCTTCTCAGCCCCAAATCTCAGTGGACCTCCAGTCAGGCAGAATTCACACACACAGCCATCCTTCGAGCTACAGGCAAAGGGGAGGATGACAGTGCCAAAATCAGCTCCCTCCTCCTCTGACAGATTTCTGGACTATTTGAACCAGCTTTCACTTCCATGGCAAAAGTCAGAAGGGATGAACTAGCCAGTCATTTGCAATGCTCTTTGGTGAAGCAAAGTCACTTCATAAATCTAAGATGTAAGTATGATAGATGAATTATTTACTAATAGGAAGCTCTTTCCCCCTCCAAATTAAAGTACAACAAAAAACTAGTGCTTGAGAAAGAAAGATGCTGCAAGAAACCCACCTGGCCACAGACACATTTGGGTACATATGTAAATCATATCTTACTGTGCTGCTCCTCTATGAGAGGTAAATACTTTGATTTGCTATTTTATTAATCATAACCATGGCTCTGGAAGGCTTTTCCTATTGCTGTAGCTCCATTGATGCCTGTTTCCATAGGGGTAGGAAAAGCCTTGGCATCTGGTGACTGATGAAACACAGCACCTGTATCCAGCATTACTCTCAAGTCTCACTTTTCTGGCCATAACAAATGCACTGAATTCAGTGCAATTAGGCCAAAGGAGGTGTTTCTATCTTTCATTTCAGCATAGATTATATGCTATAACATGGCATTTTAAGTCATCAGCACTTTAGCTTAAATAATTATGTTTTACAGTGMGAGGGTTTTGTTTTACCTCAGTCAATTAATAACAAGCCATACTCAAATTTAATAAGTGTAATGAGAAACGCTTGTTTSATTTTTTTGAAGTCACGTGCCAGGGTAAAAGATGGAGCAGGCTATTCTTTTTGACTGGTGCACGAGGTCAGTGGCAAACCAGTATCGCTCAAGGGTGGTGTCTGTCAGCTTAGTTTCCAGACTGTGCCCTAAATGTTTGAAAACGTTAGAGAAATCCAAAAGCTGCAGGAAAATATATTCTCAGACAATGTGTTTATCATGAATAGGGACAAAAAATGCTTTGAATCTTTGTGCGTGTACGCATACATATATTCCTTTTTTTCTTTTTTTTTTTTTTCTTGCATACTGTTTTTCATTATGCATATGTATCTTATTTGATCCTCTTGTGRTTAACATCYTTGGGTGCAACCAGTATATCTGCACAGCCCCAGCTTCAGGCCAACAAAAGAAAAGGTTCTCCACAGTAGCTATAGACCCCTTTTCTGTCTCCAAGGCTGCAGATCCTATTTCCCTTAGTAAACCTTGGACAACCTAAAGAAGGATCCTCTGGACCTCTGACTTGCCAACACATGGAAAAAACTGAGGCTACAGTTACATCTCTAGAAGGGCAGTTATGTATTTCTTCAAAAGCCTTCCCTAGTTCATCCCCCTGCAGTTTGCAGGGTAGATTATGGATTACTGATTTTACTGGCYGTGCCAGTGCATTATGATGTGCAGCAGCTGCACCCAGGGAACCAGTCCATGCAGAGACCATTCCCAGCCTGGTCCTTCAGGGGGTCAAATGGCCACTGAATGCACAGCTCATGGCAAATGTGTGGCTGAAAGAGGAGTGCATATCCAGAGGAGGAGCGGGCATAGTCCTGTTTCCCRAAATTAGATTCAAAATTAATTCGTAAAATTGTTGGAGGTGTAATCCCTTGGTGTGGGAAACCACTTAAGTGCRTGCTCCAATCTATCCTTATTTAGGAAAGCAGTTTAAGCACTCCTTGTTAGGCAAGTGCTTACGTTCCTTTTTCCTCAATAGAGCAACTTTCCTGAATTAAAGCTTTTAAGCCGGAGTGGTATGCTCACAGCATGTGCCATTCTGCCTGCCTTTGTGAATGTTAGATCTGTACTGCAAATGTGATAATCTTTGTACAAATAAGAACACTACTTTTCAATATGATTTTCAGTTTTTCACTCACATAAACCAGAGAAAATCTTATAGCGTAGTCTGTGCAGATTTAACATTGAAGCTATCTTCAAACTGCACATAGGAAGACACTTATGTGGATAATTTGAAAGAAACTATCTTTTTAATGCATTTTCCTCCTTTTTTTTTTGCTCCCAAAGAGCAGTTCACAATTTCCTGTAAAATGGACTCACTGTTCAAAACTACTGGCTAGATAATTTCTACAAGGAACAACTGGTCTGTAACTCATGCATGAGTGATTGGCATTTAAAATCTGAGCTGTTTTGATTGGCCATTTCTCCCATAGGATGCTTCTCCTCTCTTGCTAGAAGAACATAGCTCTTAGGTTTAGGTTCTCACTGCAATCCTCTTTGTTTACATAATGCACACTTGGCTTTCCTCAAATATTCTTGTGTTGTTTGGTTAAAATCCACTTGTTTTGAAGAAGAAAAAAAGTGCCCTTCTCTCGAATGTAAAGTGAGTGTATTTGGGCTATATTAGCACTCCAATTTTAGCCATTAAGCACTGAGTAATCTATGTCTCTGCACCATGTGCCAATCTGCCCAGACTTTTGCAATGAGCAGAGTTTTTGAATGCACTGAAGAGTTATTAGCCTGCTTTTTTTTTTTTTTTATACAATTACAGTGCAGCTGTATACGTCTGTTCCTCTGAGCCAAGCATTTTATGTGCTAGAGGTTGGCATGTGTTGGAATGATGCAAGTAAAAAAATAAATACAGGAGCGTAATGTAGTTGAAAGCTGTGAATCTTGGTGTTAAGGTGGGCTCACAAAGAAGCTCAGGTCTCTGAAGATAGATTGGGCTGTGGCTGCTCTGCTGCTGGTTTAGAGTTGAAAGATTGCATTAAGAAAGAACAGAGGACAGGTTGGAAACAAAATGTAAAAAGRTAGTTAATATCTTCCTTAAAAATAAGAAATTTGCTTGCAAAATGAGAACCTCCTGTTAGAGCATCAGCTCAGAACAACTGCTGTGTAGCCGAGGCAGAACTTGAATCCTTTTACAAACTTTAGGGCTTTAATCTTGCAATCAGCTGACACTGAGTCTAGTCAGCTGTCTGACCGCAAGATACATTTATGTCACTGACCTTGCTATGCCTTTTTTTTGCATGAGAGGGGCTTGTTTTTGGGGTGGCACTGTCTRATAGGGTTGGCTAGAAAGAAGCCTGCAGAACCCTCCCATCAGCAGTGTCTCTCTGGGACATGCGTTTCACCACAGGGCTCTTTGCCAGCTTCCCTTGTTGCAGACTGTAGATGAACATGTCTATCTCTGCCTACACCCTATTCCACTTTTTKTGCAGATTTCAAATGGACAAGTAGATATTTTTAAATGCTTAAGAACTTAACTYTTTTTAACCTGGACTGAAGAGGCAAAAAAATCTGCTGTGACAGATATATAGAGTATACAGTATGCATGTRTGTATGTGTATATTTATGGAGRAGAAAAAGCACTAATCATTTTTCAGCATTTCTAAAACATAATTTCCGCATACATATTAAATTGCTTAAAACCAGTATATAAACAGAAAAASAGTGAACCTGAGCCCAGCTGCTGAAATCTGAACTGTCATGATGGGTTCAGTGTAAGAATCTGTAGAGGAAGGTATAGGATCATGACAGAAGGGTTGGTTGCTCTTGGAATAGAGCTCTCCTTGCACAAGAGAAACAGTGAGTGAATTATTCTCTCCCTTTCTTTAAAACATTTTTGGTAGCAAGATAGATTTAGACACAAAAATCCTGAAAAAAATATATAAGGCTCATGATGTGGGGAAGAGATTTTTTTAAATTTCATTTGGGAATAGCCGAACTCGGAGGCAGTCTATCTGCCTCCCTGTCTGATGGCCCGTATTCTTCACAGCACTCCTGAGGCTGCGCTCTCACCGCATATAATTCCTCCCCRGTCCAGTCCTGTGTGCAGCATGTGGACTGCTCTCCGAGGGGAGGGGGATCTGACTTGGCTGGCAGTCAGAGCAGCAGGAGCAATTGCAGATGCTGCTATTTACACTATTTTCACATTCTGAAGAACAAAGAGCAGGAGGCTGCCAACAAATCTTAGAGGCTAAGCCTTTGCCCTACACGCGAGGCACAGCCAATGAATGCCGGCAGAAACATGCAGTGCACCACTTTGTGAGATATTGCATCTCTGTTTTGGTGAAAATGCAGTCAAGATCACTCACCGAGAAAGCAAAGAAAGGTAAAAAAGGAGCTTCATTGCCCAGGAGTGTCAGCCTTCCAAGAGTGAAAGGCTGAATGAAATATTTCTGTCTCACGTGAATGAGCCATTCCAGGTCTCGGGGATGACTAACCCTTAAAATTCATGGTTGTGGTGGTAACAAAGATAGATGTTTATCCACTTCTCTTTAATCTAAGCTAGACATGGGCCCAAACATCGGTCTTTGTATGAAGAAACACTRTTTCTGTGCAAAAGCATTCCAGAGATTTGCATTGCATTGCTGTGCCTGGGCATTTTTTGCCCATCCACAGGCTTCCTGTACRGCCTCAGACAAATCCGTCAGGCTGAGGTTTTCAATAAGATAAAAGGGGTAGGCTCTCAGTCTTCCTTAGAAAATCAAGGATAATTCAGGTTTCTCTGAAAAAGGTCTTCTGAAGAAGCCCAAGATTGATCCTGTTGTGTGCCTTGCTTTTTTTTTTTTTTCTCTCCTGGTTCTATTTGCCTTTATTCTCTACTTATGAGTAGAGAATAAAGCCCCCTGCAAACCACAGGGTCTGACTGCATGCACTGTGAGTGGGACTCTTATCTCAGTTAGAGCCTCTAGGTGTAAGACACATTAATAATAATATTAATAATTTCTATTACTTATGACAGACATTTGTGTATCAGTAATACTATGCCTTGTATCTTTCATYATTAGACTGTCAGAAAAGCCAGATAATAACTTAAATTTATTAATGTTTTATTAATGAGAATTTACTCAAGTGTTTTTAAATTAATTTTAGTAATCTAAGGATATTTTTGTACAAGGAAAGACCTCCTTTATCTTCTTTAAATCTGGACTTGGATTCAAAACCAGRTATAAACATTGGAATTCAGGTGAGYTTTGGTGGTGGGCTTTCAGTTTGCTTCAATTTACTGTTGGAGGACCTTTGCAAAGAAGTGAGCTGTGGAAGCTGCTAGGGATTCCTCACCATCTTCCTGAAAAGGAGCAGATTCACAGACTTGGAATAATTTCAGATCTAGCTTTAATAATTACTCTTCTACCAGTCTTCTACTTTGCTTCTCCAGTGAAACTGAAACTGTGGCATTTAAAAAAAAAAAAAGTTACAGTTTTAGGGAACTGGCAACTTGGAAGGTCTCCCATCCTCAGTGTTTCTGTGTGTTAGCTCGGAGAAACCAGCAGAGAATAGTTTCAGTGTCAGATCCTTCTGACTCGTGGGAGGATTCATATTCATGTGAAAAAAAAATCAGTTTCAGATAAACAGCATATCTCAGGACACAAGCACGATGGAGTTTTAAACTCTGGGAGTACACAAATATGCATTCCAGAGGCATCTAGTTCAGATGAATAAACAATCAGAGCCCGTCTTCTGCATTACAGTACCTGCCTAACACTAGCTCAGACTTCACTGGCAAATGCTTTCCCTGGGAACAGCCACAGGCTAATCCTGGATTTGTGTGCCCACAAGGAGTGAATATTGGCTATGCCTCTAGGGGACCCCTTTGGGTTTACTTTAATAAAAGGAAGAAATCTCAAGATTTGATGCAAAGAGCATATCCCARATGGGCAGAAACACAGGCCTTTGGGCCTTGCACCTTGTGTAGTCAGTTCACTCTGTGCAAAAGGAGTGTAAAGTACGAGCAGAGCTGCGTGCTGCCATTTTACACCAGCTTTTTACAGGTCTTGCTGACAAGGTGCAAGGTACAAGATGACAGAGAATAGAGGCCCTTTAGCTGTTGCCCAGATGCTTCTGCTATTTAATCAGTTCTGGGACAATTACTTTTCAAGGGGGTGGGCAGAGAAAACCAAACACTGCAAAGAAATTACAAATTCTYACAAGCATGGCTTATATTCAAGTAGCACACACGTCTGTGAACCTCAAAATACATTTAAAATGTGAATTAATTAAAATGGCGCAATTTCTGAGAAGCGGGTTTCATCACAGGCATTAAAAAGGACAAAAAACACCTTGCAAAGAAGCTAAGTGGTTCAGTTCTGATGTCCTGCCGTGTAGTGCAGGTGATAAACAAGGCTTTCTGATCACTAACAGGTATCAAAAATCCGGGGTGAGCTTCACTTAGGCTCTTGTTCCCTAAACCTTGGGCAAACCAGAGTTAGTGTAGACTTACACACACATGCAGAGGCACTCACACACAATGCATACACACACACTCATTCCCTGGGGATGGTTACAGGTGGGGAGGGCAGGTACTAAAAGTCTTTCTTTTCAGATACCCACAGAGTGGTTTTATGAGCAAATGGGCAAATATTCTGGTTATTCTTGGCTAAAAAAATCCTTTTGAATAAGCAGAAAAATAAATCTGGCAGGATGGTTTAAAGGGAAAAATTGAAAGAACTCTGTTTCCAGAGCTATCCCTGCTTCAAGGAAAGAATCCCTCTTGCAAAGCTCACTGGTCTGCCAGGAAATAAACTGTCCACAGGTCACATCTCCTGTTGCACGATATTAGCAACAAAAATTTTCTCCAAACACCCTACAATGCCCAAGAGATACAGTAGCAGTGGAGCCATCTCTATGCATCCACCCGAGTAACAAGTTGGAAAGTTGGGACTGTGAGAATTAAAGGGCAGCCTGTGAGCAAGGGAGAGGAGGGGGTGAGTGGTTTGTATAAATAAAGGTAGAGCAAACGTCTCCTGTGTGACAGTGCTGTGACAGTACACACACTCTCATCTGTACACAGGTACCTGTCGGAGCAGCTACTGTAACCATGCTGTAAAATATTCAATGACTCACTGTGAATAACTGTCTCATTTAGAAGAATAATCTGGTGACAAGACCAACATTGTTAAGTTGTGTCWACTTGTTAGGAAAGACATAAAACAAAAATACCACTAACATCCAAGGGCTGGAGGCAATGTCAATAATTTTTTGGAAGTGAGCGGCTGGAGGAAAGTGAGGCTGGGCTCCAGCAGCTTAGCACAAGCTCAGTTTGCAGAGAGGAATGCAGTAAATGAGACCAACCATTCACAAATCGGCAGCACACTGATTTACTTGGGTGAACATACCGTGACAGAGATCCCCCTGCCTCAGACAAGAGCAGATGTCTGTCCTTAAGCACGAGATGCTCCAGACCCAGGTCTCCTTTCCACGCTGCTCTTCTCCAGCACAAGGGTCTCTGCYAGAGCCAGGAGTAGGTTACCAAGGGATGGCTTCTTACCTGACCCATTCCCTGTGCCCCTGGAGCTAGGATATCCACTTGTAATTTCAGATGCTTATTGAAATCTGTTTCCATGTTGCACTGAACGAGAGGGAAGAAAAAGGGGAGTGTGAGCCTCATTTACCTCTTCAGCCACCTCACTGGCTGGATGGACACCTGCAGAGAGCGAAACAGGGTGGCAGCATGGAGAATTTCAGACTGGGAAAGTGACTCCAGGGCAACACACAGTATGATGTAACGTGACATAATGTAATGTGACTAATATAATATAGTATAGTATATATAATATATACAATAAATGCAATCATTGCAGTGTAAAATAATTCCATATAACACGATGTGATTCTCATTGCCCTCCCAATAAAAATGAGGGTGCCTGTGTGATGGGTATTGGGGGCGATGACCAGGCCAGTAGAAAGGTGAGACAACAAGCTCTGGTCTAACTGGTCGCTGCCACATCTGATTTGACTGCACTAATTGCCGTGGGTGGTTCAGGCCTTGCCCCTGCCAGCCCTGGGACACATCTCTGCAATCTGCTGCTGCCTGCTGCTAGCTCATTTCTCTTTGTGTGCCTGACGCACCGGCTCTTGGCACGCTGGCCAGCTCACACACCTCAGTAGCACCTTGTGATTAACAGGCAGAAGCACAAAGGCTCCTGGCGTGCTGGCCAGCTTGTTCAGCCCACTAGCCTTTGCTCTCCTGTGGCACCGAGCAAAAGCTGCTGAGAGGCACAAGCTGGCTGCCTGGTGAGACAAGAAGCAGAGCCAAAATGCCACAGACCATAGAGGAAATAGGAAAAAAGGAAACAGGGCAGGAGTCAGGGAACATATTCCCTGTGATAGCTCTTGAATAATGGCACATGAAGTAACCATATAAAGCAATCAGAACCTTGGTACAATTAAGAATCTATGGAGTTTTTTTAGTCTACTTTCTTGCCCAAAGCAAGACCAACTTCATAGCAAGGTCTAGGTTGMGGAGGGTGCTGTCTACTCAAGTTCTGAATGCCTTCAAAGATGAAGATGGACAAACTGCTGCAGTGCTCAATCACTCTCACCATGAAGAGCTTTTACTGTCTGTCTCACTGGAATTTTTATTATTGCTACTTGATTCCATTGCCTCCAGTTCTTGCACTTGGAACAGTGTAGATCCCTCTCCTCTATAGCCTTCAACAGTCAGTAGAATTATCAAATAGATTCATCCAAAGTCAGGCTCCATTGTCTCAGCCTCTCATGTGAGCAACCTAGTGGTTCTATGTCAGACTTGCTCAAATTGTCCATGTCTTTTCCACGCAACAGAGTTCCAGAATTGGGCTCTGCTTGGATGGGATCTCCCAAGAATTGAACAGCAGGAAATAATAACTTCACTTAACCCGCTGGCTACTCATCCTACTGCAACTTGCCCCCGCTGCCCTGATTCCCACTGAACTTGTCCACTAGGATTCCCAGATGCCTTTTTGGAACTGCCCTGGCCAGTCACTCACTCTCCTGTACCACTGCAGTTTTTACACCCTTGATGCAAGACTTTGCATTTGGTCATTTTGAAGTTCTTGAGGTTTCTGCCAGTCCCTTTCTGCAGCCTCTTGAGATCCCTCTGACTGGGCAGCCCTGCTCCCAGCCTCCACTGGCAGCTTCAACCACAATTCCCTGCTCCATCCCTACTTTGGTGTCACCCAGAATCTTGACAAAGGTTCGTCCCATCTCATTTCATCACKCAGATTGTTGATGAAGATGATGAAGAGCACAGGTCTCAGAATCAGTCCCTGAAGAATGTCACCAGTAACCATCCACTACACAGTCTTCAAAACACTGATCATTGTTTTTAAGCCTAGACAGTCCACACAGACTTCACCCAGTGTGCAATCTTCATTCCAGTCTATGTATTTCCAATTATTTATGGTGGTATTGTGGAGACAGTGCACAGGACCATGCTTAAGGTGAATGACATCCACTGCATTCCCCYCACCATCTACCAAGTCAATCATCTTAACATTATTGTGCCTGTTGTTCAGGCACRTTTTGCCTTTGGTTAATCCCACTGCCTTGTTTCACTGTTCTGTTTTTGTGCACTTGGGTGTGGGTGCTCGCAAGCTTTGATCCATGGTCTTTCTAAAGTTTCTCATTAGTCTGACTGACCTGTAGTTTCTCAGATCTTTCTCCATTTCACTGATCTCTRTTCTTTAAAAAGGACAGAAATCCTCTATCCTCTTTAAGATTGGCCTGCTCCCTCAGGAGCACCAGATGTCCAGCTGAACTCATTGTTCCTACTCTCCCAGTCCACCAAACTGGTTCACAGTCTGATCTTTTTTAGCCATGGCTTGTACCTCGCTCTACYAGACCCCCTGTTGCCAGCCACAGGTATTTGGGAGGCCTGAGAGTGCACCTTGCCAATGAACTCAGGCAAAGAAAACATCGAGCTGTTGTGCCCGTCTCATGTCCTTTGTCACAAGGTCCTCTGCATCCCTCAGCAGGTCCACACTTCTCTGACTGACCAATTGCACAGTAGGATACGATGAGGGCACAGTTGTCACCAAGACAGCTGTCACAGCTCTCACCAGGGCAACTGGCACCAGCCTGGCTGCTGCCAAAAGAAGGGCAGAGGGAGACAGACACCCTCACCCATCTGGTCGGGATGCAGGTAAGAGAGTGCTCCCAAGGAGTCCCAAGTGGAAAAGGTAAGAGTTGCTGTATATGACCAATAGGTTGCCAGAAACCCGTCCATGCTGGGAATACAGACAGAAATCYGAGTTCACCTTAGAAGACAATAAATGTCTTCTGGGAAAAGAACCAGCAATCACCCCATTGATCTGACCGAGACTTAAACAMCCATAATTCAGCAAACTATTAAGACACCTATCTAGTTGTCCACTTAATAGAACTACCCTGGAAAATACCCACTCACTGAAGTTGAATAAGAATGAGTGCATTATAACTTACATTACTGCCAGTCGACAGATGGAGCCAGCTAAGATGAAACCCGGGCCATTATAATATAGTGATCTTTTTGCAATTTTTTTCTGTCTGAAACCACACATAACTTTTGAAGATGTAAATTTGTAATACGTCATGCTTTATGTATTACATTTTTGGCATCTACTTTAGTTTTTAAGAATGGATGTTGTCTAATTATGCAGTGCAGCTTTGGATGAGAAAATATACTAAGTGTGCATTAAACAGACAACTTTAAATAATGGCACTTGTGCTAAGAAGTGTATTTTCTGGCAAGCAACTAATTTATAATGGTCATAGATATATGCATTAGTGTATGAAATGCTTGTCTTTATTTATTGATTTGAAGGGGCAGTATTATATTTTTGAATAYGTCTTCTTTATTGGATCCTGTTTTAATCTGTAACAGACCTTGTTATATTTCATGTCTCAGRGTATTCACACCACCTGAAAAACAGACAGTGAGAATAACTGTACAATAAATAAAACAACAATTAATACTGTGTGTTTAAAAAGACATAAGCATATAAAATGACAAAGCTCAGCTCTGTCCTTTTCTTTTGACTTTTTACCATGAGTCTTCGTTTGCTTTTAATGTGCATATCAGAAGTAAAGAGAATGATATTAAATGACCAAATTTACAGCGTTCTTAGTGCATAAACCACTACACTGGATCTTTCTAAGCCAATTTAATTTTTAGCTTTATTCTTGGYTTAATGCAATGTTTTAGTTCATTGCACTTTTTGGATGTGCAGAAGCAAAGATAATGTGTTACACTACATTCATTTAATGTTTCATCAGACTTTTTTGGTGTATCTACCTTTTGGTTATTTTAAAATGTTTCATCCTTATCACTTCAGTCATGAAATGTAGATTCATTAAATTACTGTGCTGGGGTAGCTCAGTGTAAAAGCCTTGTTTAAAACACAGCACTGGTTTGTTCATCAAGACACTGCTTAAAAAAAAGAAAGGGCTGCCTTGTCAGTCTCTATCCCCTAACTCATTCCAGGCAACAAGCTTCCAGCTYGACAAACCACCTGATCTATTATTGAGCGTATTTATAAAGGTGGCCAATATATTATTCTTTGACAATTTCAAATAATATATATATATATATATATAAATTGAACCTGAACACGTAGTGAGAAGTAACCTTTAATTCACCATAGGATCTTGCAAGAGCTCAGCAGCTGTGGCAGAGTTCGTGGCATCTCAAGAAAGGGTTAATAACTGGTCTCACTGGTGAGCCACCAGCCTGTCTCCTCTGAAAGACGGAGAGAAAATGTCACCGTCAGAGGAAGCACAGCAGATTTTCTGACTTCTCTGCTGAGAAAGTATATCATACCTGGTTAGAACATGGTTTAGCCATGGTTAGCAGGGTTTGAGGCAGCAGGGAGTCACTTGTGTCAGTGCTTTATTTCATGTGACATATTACAAAGTGTAGGATAAGGCATTTAAACCAYGGGGCAGTTCAGCAGTTCACAATCACTAAAACCAAGTGCACCCAGCTGTATCTGACAATTACAGGGTCCCTGTTTATCAGATGGGATATTGGCAGTGCTGAAAATCAGGCACTGTGTTTGGGATGGGGGACTCCAAAAGGAGATCCTTCTCGTTTGACTTGAGAGGCAGTGYTGGGAAGGGGAAGGGCTTCTGTCAGATGCAAAGCTACCTGGCTGCATCCTGAACATCAGGACTGCATGCAGGCCACCATTTCCTGGTGCACTTTTAAATATGTATCCTATTAATAACAAAAAAAAAAAGGAAAAACAGAAGGTTAAGGTGAAAGTCTMTGCCACAAAATGGCCTCTATCTAGAATCAGAATTTCTCTTGAAAGATTGTTTTGGGCTCTGGTTTGGAGTCCACCAGAGGTGCTCTGTGTCAACACTGTTTCTGCTGGGCTGAACTGGGACGCGCAGAGCTCAGCTCTCTGCTGTGGTGCTTTCAGAAGCACTGGGCTCAGCTCTCTGGCCATGAGGCTGGAGGTCATGCTGAAGCCATGTCTCTCCTGGGATGATGATGCACAGGACTCGATCACTATGGCAGAGTTCAGCCTTYTCAGGCAAAGCCCCTGGTCCTCCGGCCTCCTCGTACTCACGACGATGGGCTCACTGCCTGCCTGCCCACCTGATATGAAGCTGCTCCCCAAAAAAATAAATAAATTAAAAAGGAAGCTATTTAGGGCAGCATTCCCATCAGGTTTCTCTGCAAAGCAGTTTAACTGTAGTTAGTAAGTGCTTAGTGTAATCTAATAAAAGCCATTTTGCAATATTAAGCAAAAAACATCTGGTACCCAGAATTCCCTGATCATTTTTAACTAGATGCAATATCTCTCTCTCTTTCTCCTTCTCTTCACAGACATGTGAAAAATAGCCTAATAAGGATCCTTGTGGTAAAATCAGATGGAAAACGGGGAGGAAGAGTTCCACAGTCTCCAGCAGCTCATTTGAAGCTGCTCCTCCGAGTTTCACAATAATAATCAGTGCTGGCCCAGTGCCGCCGGATTATTTTGTATATTCATGAAGCTGCTCATCAGCCGTCAGGAGAATGTGCAGTAATCCTTGGATGAAATAAGGCCAATCAGTGGAATAATGAGGAAGGTAATATCTCCCAAGAGGCCTGGAGTGGGTTTTCATCAAACCCGGCTGTAGCTCTCCAACTATTTGCTTTACAAATGCAGCCTTTGATCTTTGATTTGGGGAGAAGAGGGGGAGAGACAGACGTGCTGTTGTATTGTCCAGTGTGAAAGGATAACAAGCTAGCACTGAGGAGGAGTAGGGAGGGGGGCAGAACCTGGCTTTTAAGTATCAGTCAGTTCTTGTTAACTAAAACCTCGTAGCCTTCTATTTACTGCTCTCTAATATATATTCACTTAGCAGGTCAATTGCTGGGAGATTTTTCCATGTACATATGCAGTCCATAAGCCTGTTCTAATCACGGTGCACCGGGCCTGTAAAAATAGCCCCCTCACGTCACTCACTCTTCCTAACCCCCCTTTCTCCTCTCTAGAAAGCGATGGAGAATGGCTGAGGAACCTCAGTGAAATTGCATCTGGAGCACTGAGATCACACAATGGGTACAAAATGGAAAAGGAAAAAAAAAAAAAATCCCCGTTGTTTCAAGGGGCCATTTTATCTGCATAACCCAGAAATAGTCCTGAAAGGAAAAAGCTCAGATTACATAGATGCTGTAAAGCATCATGTTGATATTTTTTATCACTATAAACTAAATTTAGTAYGATATAATTAGCAATGCAAATCGGTAGAACACACTGCCTATAAGGCTGATCTTGAAAGCCCAGTGACGTTTAAGGGCATATTATAAAGAGAGTGTTCACAAAGGCCTTAGATACAGTTGGGGGACAGAGACAGGAAAATAACTGTTTACCATAATCACCTTTGTTTCATTTTTTCTCCCATAGCTCTTTACATCCTCCAACTCCTCCTCATGTACCACATTAAGACTCTCTTGTTACACAGTCACAACTGAATCCTTCCTTCTTTACTACCCTACCCACATCTTTGTTAATTTTTTTTTTTCATACATTTTGTGTTTCTTTACATAGCAACTGAAATAAAAATTCCTGTATCTTGTTAAGGGAGTACTTGGTTGTCAGCAAAACAGCAGAGTTATGATTCGCTTCTGAGCTGCATTTTCCTAGGCACACAGATTCCACAAGAGTCTGTATAGCATATTCTCTGGATGAGAAATTCATGGTGCTGTATGGATTTACCCCATCAGACAGTCTTTTGCCTCTGCTCAGTAGAACCAGTCCTGAAGTCTGAATTTTGATTTTTTTCVGACAGAAATACTGTGTGAAATTAATTTGTAATTTTGCTTGTAAATATTTTCATATGACTTCAAGCTATTAATTCTTTTAATTTTTAGAACAGGAGGACACTGGGATTAAAAGTGTGAACAAAGAAAAGAAGGGGAAAAAAAAACCCCAAGGAAATCCTACCCATTGATTTAGTGTTTTAATGGTTTCTTTCTGTCTTTTGAGCAATCTGTTTCAGGAAAACATGAACTACAATATTCATTCTAAAACTGAAAATGTTGGTGAAATGAAAGGCTTTGGATCAGTATCTGATCATCTTTATAAGRTCATACCCTCAGAATCTTAGACCATAGCAGATTTCATGTTTTTACCATAAACCCAGCTCTTTCACCAGCTTTTGCCTTTGAGTGTGATACCTWATATTTGATTATTGCATGTCCATGGCAATGCCTCACCTGGTTTACACATGATTCAGAGCTGATAGTAGGTCAAATCCTGGAAGCTTCATTGTAGTCAGACTCTTATGAAGAACAGTGGCAGTGAAAGTGATTGATCATAAAAAATAATACCCTCATCAGTCTCCAAAATAAGCAGGATTTTCATCTTTCTAAGGTATTTCTGGGATGCATCTGGGGCCTGACTTTGCTGTCATTGTAACAGTGAAACTCTTGAGCTGATCCTTCACTCCAGCAGTAGGAATTAAGAAGCCGTTGCCATTTCTTTGCCAAAGAAAACATTTTAAAAGGTTGAAGAGGAGTGAAACGACTTTAAAATATTTTAAAAAGCAAGAATGCCAATGATACCAATACAGAMCCACTCTGACCCTCAACTTCAGAAGCTCTTTGGGCATTTGTGCTGCTGGAACTAAGGATGTTCCACACTTCTGACTCACCCACACGATTCTCAAAGAACCACAGGCAACATTCACAGTCAACTGTGGCTGCTGAAATCACAGACACTGCTCATGATATCAGCATTCACAAGTGCTGCGTGGCTGGTAAGCAGCACCTACCATGAGGACTAGCAGCAGAAATTATATTTGTATAGGCAGTGATACACTTTTTCTTGCCAGGGCTCCTGATCTAAGTGCTGTTTTCCATGAGCTACAGCTAAGAGTCCTAAAGCAGAAACTTTCAGGCAATATAGATATTATGAAGCTGACTTTAGGAGTCTAGCTTCATTTGTGCTTGTACTGGATGCTAGAAAGAGACCACTTTAACTATCTGTGAAAGGGCTAAATTTGACATTTGATTTACCCTATTCTCGGATTTTAAACTGTGATGTAAATTAGTCAGAAACCAGTCTTTCTTCCATTTTCTCTTTTCAAAATGTAATACAGTTAAATGACAGAGATTAATTACTAAAGTAATTACTGTTGGAAAGCAAAAGGACAGTTGTATGAGACAGTCTCTCTCATGATGACCAAGTCTTTCTTGACAATTATGCTTAATTCCAACAATGATTATTCTGTGTGGCAAAATCTATCAGCACAAGGGCACACAAGCATTGATGCATTCTCACTCACTAGGAAATATGAGAATGAGGTAATTATATTTGACTGAAGCTCAGACGTTTTCATTCCCAGGGGCATMTGTAGGACCTTTTTTTGGAGGGATGCATATAATCTCCTCCCTTCCTTCTACTGAGTACCCCATTTATTCTACTTCTGCTGCTCCTTCAGTTAGACTTGAGTAAAATTAGCCTTTTCTTATGTGGGCTACAACTCCTTTCTGTCTGGCACTTACATGCAGACCTCATACACGTGCACGTGCACAGCCTCATACACGTGAACTTTCCTGTCTACATCCCTCAGTGTTTATGGGATTTGAGACTCAGCTGCATTGTTTCTAGTCAAAACAAGGAGGCTGTGTTTTTAAATCACTAAAGATCTTGCTCTATTCACTAAATAGAGCAAACAATTCAAACATTTATCTGGAAAAGAAGACTAAGGAACTATATAAGTAATTGCTGATTGATGTAAGTTTTTCACTGTACCCAAGTTCCTAAACTCTCTGTAAATTAATTGCAGCCCCTTCTGAGGGCGAGATATTGTATGACATTCATATGGTTGATGATATCTCTTTCAAATAGCTCGGCTAAAATTTGCCGAATGGTCTCTTCCCTATAAAAAACACCCAGCTACCATCTCATTAGTCAGTGCTGAAATCCTTTWCCCACAGTACTGCATGCCACCAATATGTCACCAGAGGCAGAGGATGTTATAGTCTTAAAACGAACAGTTCATTCTAAGTACTGATAGAAGAAAAATGAATGTACCCTACCACGCTTTCCTTTATTTCTCTGAGTTTCTGTCCTAACCAGACACAGCTGCACTTTAATAATCTTTGAAGTAAAAGCTTTTTTTCCTCAGAGTGTGTGTACCTAATTGTGTGTGTGCGTGCATGTGCGTGTGTGTGGGAGAGAGAGAGGGAGAGAAGAGGCTTCAGGCTCTAGTGCTTCCTTCCAGGTGTCTTCGTCTGCATGATTTCATCTGTGAACCATAATCAACTTCCTTAATGAAATACGTAATTAACATATTATAATTGTGGTAAAGATGATTTTGACAGAAATCATTTTCCATATCTAATACTATGCTAATTTAATCTGTTCCTCACTCCCCGACATGACCTTTAGTGATTAAGTTTCATGGCAGAATTGTTTTTTTTTTTTTGTGATGGATTGATTTATCCACAGTAGTTGATACCCCTCTGCCTCCACGGCTGTCATTTTTCTCAGTGTTTCTGCTACAAAAGGGAAATCTGGTGATGAGTGGATATATGGAGAAAGGAACTGAGGACTCAGTGTGGGGTTTTGTTCTGAATARGGTTCTGAAAGCTGGTTATGAGAAGATTCAAGGCAGGAGGTGATTCGGTTGGCTATTGACACAACAAATTCTCCCTCTGGTAAAAATCTCTGTAACATATCTCAGCAGAGAAAAAAGGTATGACTCGGTGGGCAAGAGGGAATGGAAAAGGCTACATTAGATGGTGTTTGTATGTATCTACAATGTTTATAGCTATTTAAATGTTAACTGTCATTCCACCTTCAGATAGGTTGAGGTGCAATCTCCAGGAACTATTTAAAAATGAATCGTGTCAGTGGCACTGTAGAGGAGACTTTGGTAGCACATTGCTGCCTTCTGTCAAGGAGGCAATTTTCTGGTTGKCTCCTGAGAGCTGACACTGAGGGGATGCTGGAGGACTGAGCAAGTTTATCAGGCCCAGGTAGAAAGCTGATTCTAGACAGAATATTAGACTCCTAGTTTGCTTCCCTACTGAGATGATTTACTTCAGATGACAACGGGCAGAAAATAAAGAGGACCTCAGTTTGTCATGGGCACCCTCCAATCCTTTTTTCTGTGGAAGGGAAATGAGAGCTTTTCAGCGARCTACCTCAGTCCTTGTGAAAAATCTGGGATCCATTTGTTCTGAGATATGGAGCCTATTTATTTTTTATGTGAAGGAGACAGACTGTGGATAATAATACAGAAGGTAAAGCTGGAATACTCATTTTCATGCCGCTGCAGTATTGTTCCCGAGAATACATTTGCTGGTGTTTGGGCCAGCCTGCTTTGTAACTATCACAGGTGATTTGCTTTGGATTATGGTGCAACTGAATGGATCCTATTGCCAAGAAGTCTGAACCATCTTGAATTATGCTTTCTCTTCTGGGTGTTAATATTACTTTCAGCAATTAGTAGATGATTGTCATGCTAACCTCTCTTCCACCTCCACATACTCRTTTCTTAGACAGCCTTTAGTTTTCTTTACAGTTAAATTTCTGTAGCTGAAWTCCCTTTATGATTCAGGATGCCCCTGATAATGATGTGCACAAAACTGAACAAACGAATTTAAGTAAAATTGGTATCGGTTCTCACAAAATGGAGATTTTAACTCCATACACCACAGATATTATCCCTCCCCCACCGACAGGCTGACCAAGATCACAGTCATGCTTTTACACTGATGTATGACACCACAGACTTTTGTTCATCACACATGACCTTTTGGCACTTCACACTTTTCAAATTTCTTATTCTGTTTGGATATCTGCTTTACTCTTTAGATTATCTCCTGTACTCCACTTGGACATAATTTTCAAATTTTATCTCATTTGCATAATCCTGGAGGTTTATGAGTTTTTATTATTTTTTAGTCCAATCCTTATTTCTAGCAGTTGTCCAGCTACATTACAAATTATAGCATGATCTGTGCATGATCAGTATTCTGAAACTTAATTAGATACCTTCAATTATACAATGAAAAAGAARTCCAACAGTTGACAAATATGATAGTGTTTATCTTAATGCAGCATTATTTGAGAAAAAAAAAATCCAACTGCAGTCTTGGAAAAATCCTTTAAAGTTAATTATATTACATAAAAATATGCTTGTATTTTTTAGTAGATCTTGGAATGTTTAGCATTCAGAAGAACAAGGAAGGGTGTACAGGGAAGAATGACAAGGGAAATCAAAGACTTCTGTATCTGGAAAGCAAGACTAGGACTCTTCAACCCATAAAAGAGATGAGGCAGAAGGATCTTATATACCTCTGTAAAATCATGGGTGGTATGAGAAAGGTGCACAGAAAACAATTTGTTGTTTCTGACAATACAGAAACTAGACAGTGGCAAACAAAATGAGCAGGAATGGAATTTAGACAAACAAAAGTAGTTTTATGCTGAATATAGTCAGAAGTACAAATCATTCTGGTTGCTGGTGATGTTCAAATCAGTTCCAAATGCAACTAGAAAAATAAACAAACCAAGAAATATCAGGACTACTAAATGAACACRCAGCTTCTGTTTTTCAATATAATGATTTTATTTCAGATCTTTTACTCACATGATAGCAAAACAAAGTTTGAAAACATGATCCTAATATCATATTGATGCAAAAAAAAAGTAGAATAAATGCAGGAGTTACCAATGTCCTTTAAAATATGAGCATTGGGAACTGCCATAATTATTAATTTTTATGTCCATTTTACCAATGCATATTTTTAAAATAAAGAATAAATGGATATTAATATAGAATAAACAYGGATACTAATAACTCTCATTGTTTRTTCTACATCTGGATTTTGGTCCTTAAAATTGGCCTGGATTTGGGGTTTCTGAAGTGAATGGTTAATCCTTTTCTGCAGTGCCTCATGTCTGCTCACCTCACAGAGCATTGGTACAGCAAGAACYGGACAGTGTGGCAGATCAAGAGTGAGCAACTTTTGGCTGATCTGCATAGCAGAGCTTGTACCTCAGCTACCTCTGCAATCCTCCCTGCTGTAATTAGTGCAGTTAAGTCTCTTTATTTCATTAGCATAAAAGTCACATATACACCTCAGTAAGGGAACACACTATTTCCATTAACCTAGACTAAAAGCATGATATTAAACTAAATACCTGAACGTAAATATTTCCCCTGCAACAGTTTACAGGGAAAAAAAAAAAAAAAGTGGTACTGAAAATAATGTTATTTGTCAGCTCAGTATTATCAAAGAAGCTAAAAATGTCAGTTTTGGGCCCTGTCTTCAGCAAGTACACATCATTGTTGGTTTTTCTCTGGTTTCCACAAGTAGATGACCAGCACCAGTCTAACCAAATCTTATTTTATGGACTACATTCAAGGGTATGATATAAAACCAAAAATCTCTTATAAATTCTTGCTGATRTGATTAAATGCTGTGACTCTTTGCTCTGTAACTTTGCAAATAAAATCTTTACTTTTTAATTAACTTATTGCCTTTTCTTGGCATTTATTTCAACATAAATTTGTAATGCCAGTAAAACTCATATCTGCTGAAGATTAAAGTTTATATGGAAATACCTTAACCAGCACAGTGTCCTTTTTGTCAACCAGCTACACTTTCAGCAAGGTTATCTAGATTCTATTCTTTTTTTRTACATATACTGTGTTTTACTAGGTGAGTGTGTTTTCTTTAACTCCAAAGTAACATTCTTAGTAGAGAGGAAAATTTTCTTTTCCTGAATTCTAAATGCAGCTAACTAAGTTCACAACAGGTAAAGACCTGAAGGGCACAGGAAAGAGAGTTTTCTGTTCGGCTATGAGTATTCATACCTAGCATTATTTCCAGCTCTGGTTTCCCCAAGAATGTTGTTGGGCATGTTTTTCCCTTTTTATTAAAAAGCAGATTCTTCCCACAGTGCCATTTTCAACATATTCATATATTGCCATGAACAACTTTGGATTGCTTGGCAGGTCCCCAAAAGTTCATGTGGTCGTAGAAGCTTCAGTCAGAATTCTTCACAGACTCTTGAGCTGCAAGGCAATCTGTACATTTGGCATCCCATGGTGTCCATCCAATAACTCAGTTCTAGCCAAGAAAATTAAATCCAAAATCAGTAATGTGGAACTGTGTTATATAAACGAGCAGTGTGTCATGATTTTTCTGCCTTGAAAAGGCACTGTGGTGAGTCACTACAGTTACATGGCATCTCTAAGTGGCCTTTATGTAGCAAGTAAGCAGGTTCTRAGGAAGTCATGGTTGCTCTAAAATGAATTTGAAAAGGAAATACAATAGTGGGAGTTGTGGATCAGATTCTAAAAAGTTAGTTACCTAACATCTTGAGATATCTGTTGGGCCCGAGATGCCTGTGTCTGCTCTGCATTTGTCAGGAAGGGGAGGAGGGGAGTGAGGGGATGCTTAAAGCTGTCAGCACAGGGAAGTTGCCAAGTTGGTCTGGGTTTGTAATGGGCTTATTCATACCTCTTTCACCTTAAGGATTTTTTAATTTTTTTTTGTTTTAAACTATATTGCACTGCTCTCTTCCTTGCTCTTATCAAATCATGTAACGTAGCTTCCTATAGCATAACATAATGTCAAGCAATGAAATATTGAGCAAAACCATTTTATTCTCCTCTCTTCCCTTCCCCCACCAAAACAGCATTGTTAAGAGCCAGATAGAAGATGCTAATCTGGGAGTAAATAGGTACCTCCATGATGAAGCAATGCAAAATAGGCATTTTGTTATGACTTTAGACCATTCATTAAAATTAATTTGCCAGTGAGAATGAAGGATTGACTACAATTTCTTTCAGACCTTACAGGGAGGAAAACCACAGTTTGTGTCATAACACAAATTTTTCAGCCTACCCAGCGGCATGAATTCTGTAGCCATTATGTGTGCCTGGCTGTAGGGTAACATTTAAATATCAGTTCCATATGACTAGAGATGTGTCAATAATTGTAAAGATAGAGATGTGTCAAGAAGCAGTTGGCTGAGTCAGCTAACTGCGATATTTGCTGACTCTTACAGCTGCATACAGTCCATACCAAACCACTTCCATTCAACACTTCAATTTTGTTGGTGTGCTGATAAATTGACAACACATATGGTACTGCATCTAATTTGGAGATGAATTGTATTCATTTTCATTCCGGCTCAAACTCCGTGCAATATAACAATATCGTGCTCATGCAAAGCAGCCCAGTTACACCAAGGAATAAATACTTATTTTCAGCATGCTTCTCAATTTGCTGTGTGATTTTTCCCACTGGCAGCTGCACCAATATACCTCCATAAATAACTTCTTTAAAATTAAAAATCCTGGAATTAAACCCAGTTTAACTGAGGGTAAAACTGTAACCTCTGTATGGGTATCTGGGGTATCCAAACATAGTTTAAAGGATCAGGAAGAAAACAAGACTATCCACAGAGTCTGATTTGGATTTACTGCAACTTCAACTATTAAGGTCAGAATAGTTTCAGAGAGTTCATTTTACCTTTCCATTGCTCATATCCTGAAATAYGGCCCCTATTCACTGCTGATTAATTTTTCTTCCTGACTCTCATTCACAATCACTCTACATTTCACTGAGTCTTTGCACAGAGTAGCAAAAGAAAGACTAAACAAAGGGAAGGATTTCTAGAACTGTTTGACAAACCATCAGACTATTCCTATTCCTCGTGTCCACAGACATGTTTTGTGCTATCAAGGTTGGGTGAATTGGGCCTGGGAACCAGACCACTGGCAAAACACAGAGAATCCACTCCCACTGATGGCTTGAGGACTTGTCTTGGATTTAACCAGACTTTCACTCCTGTACTTCTCCTCCAGCCCTTGCATGCTTTGAGAAGATTTGTCAGAAAGGCAAAGTGATTGATTATCATCAGTCAGCCCTACAAAGGTTGGAAGTTTGGGCATTTCATGATTAATCCAACTCAATTCGCTGTATTCCCATAAGGAAGCTGCTTCTTTGCATTTTAAGGCCCTAAACCTAATGAATTTCCACTGTCTTTGTTCCTTTGCAACTTTCTACCTTTGACTGACCAACTTATAAATTTAGGTAGTGCCAGTAAATGAAAACAAAAACGACTTTATCAACATATTTTTTAAACCCAGATGAAAAATATACAAGACATTAATGAAATTATGATGCTCAAAAGGCAAAGCTAAACCTGGATCTCTCCTGTTGTAGTAAATGGCGGGGTCATGTCTCATTTTTTTATATGGCAACTTCCCCAATTTTATAGTGACAAATAGCACCAGAAAGCAACTTTTTGCTCATTAGATATCTGTATAATCAGTTAGTATAATTAATTATCAGTTCTTCTTTTATTAGGTGTGCTTATTGGAAGTACTTGTAAGCAAAACCACAACACAGATCCACGTTGTCTGCTAGTTCCAAATAAATACGAGTGACATCCTTAACAGGGTTTCAACTAAAATGAAAGAATCATCCAGCCTTAAAAAAAAGTGGCATTCTTAAACTTGAGCATTAAAAATTAAAAATTGCCAAAACCCAGAAATTACCCTATTAGGTTTCCTCTGACAAACCCTCACCTTTCCCATATGTTCTAATGGTTTTTACTATTTACAGACAATCAGGTACCTTAGTGTCACTGGTGTGAGGAGGGGTCATTCCCACAGGAGATTCTATCAGCATTCTAGTTTGTAAAATACAAGAGTCTGAGAGATACTTGGTATATTTTCCCAGTAAGGTATTTTTGTCTGAGGAAAATCCTTTCACTGCAAGTGAACCCTCCTGAAGAAACACAACAAAAAAGAATTTAAAAGATCTCAGAATAACATTATGCCAATAGTTTGCTTTTTAATTTGGCAAAGTGAAATGATGGCAAGAAACCCTTACCTTTCCTGGTAACTCTTTCTATTTTCCTGTCTACACTGGCAGCCTTGYACACATATGTTACTCTTCTGGTTTAACAAAGAAAGCTCCCATCTAGGGAAGAACCTCCTGTAAAATTGACCTTCTGCTGGAAGTTTCTCCCATTTTATCTMCTCTCAGATCCCAGACTAGAGGAAAAAAATGTTAAATAAATGCTTAGGTACAGCAGTAACAATCCAGATGCAGAACCTTTGTCTGATGCTGAAGGTATGCGCTTTTTAAAATAGTGCCACAATCTACTTGCAGATTTAAAATTTCAAAGTCATCTTTTAATTTCTCTTTTATTGTGTATCAAAGCTGACTTATATGGATACTTGCTCAGCATGGAATAGTTTTCCCATGTATACCACCTTAAGTATGTTGGTTTGAGTTTTTTCCTTCTTAAAATTAAAATTGAATAATAATAACAGGGTCTTTTCTGTCATCRTATTGGAAAGTTTATGTATTCTTATCCCCTCCTCCACAAGTCCTTCAGGSATTATTTAATTATGGTCTTGTAGAAAGCTGTGCTGTATGGGATTTGGGTTTATGGGAAGTTCAGTTTTGCCTTTTCTTTTCTTTTATTTCTGCTGAGGGTCTCTTATGCAACATTTGACTGTTTTATTTTTATGATTTAAAGCAATAAATTGTGTTTTAGAGAAAGAAAGGAGACAAGGTCTTTTTTGAATTTGCCTTTGTATTTCCTAGAGTACAGAATGCAAGCAATAATTTCTGGCTGTAACTTATATATATATTTTTGAGGGGGTGGAGGAAGGAAATTACTACCTACTTTTTATATACATATATATTTTTTAACAAAGCAATAGGGATTTATATAGACACAATTGTTTAGAAAGTCCCAGAAGAATAATTCTGAGCTGATGTGAAGTTATACACAAATGCAAGTCTTTCAAAAAGTCCACATGGCCTACAGTCTTCAGATTTTAAACAGCTTCTGACTGTTACACACATAAAAAAAATGTTTAGAAAAATGACATATTTTTATTACTTTTATTTGACAATCTAATTGAGTCCCCTACCATGCATATATCAAAAAGCCGTTATCAGCAGTGGCTTAATGCAAGGAAGGGGCACCCATCCTCCCCATCTCTTTTGCTTAGCCCCAGGGCTTGGCTTCTTCATGTGAAAGGTGTCTAAAGGCAGAGAGAAATCTTACCACACTGAATATAGAGAGAAAACAAATCTTTTCTCGCCCACCACCACAACAAAAATATTCTTTGCTATTCAGTGAAACAATTTAGAATTATGAGCTGCCTTTGACAAACACAGCCCATAAGGGCTTTGTCACATAAATCACACCCTCTGTGACCCTTAGACATTTTTCTATTATTTAATATTTAACAAAGGATTTGCACAATGGTGACACCATGCCAATCTTAAACCCATTTAAATCTTTAACCAGCAAGTTTTTAATCATGGGTGAGTGGGTGAAATAGACTCTGCTGAGCAACACCTATTTTTCACCAAATAGATGCAATTTGAATGCTTCTGTTCTCTGTAAGAATTGTTGACCATCTAAATATGGTAGTGATAGGTGATTTACATAGCAACCACAATCAAATTATTACCAGCCAAATAGATGAAGGTTTTTTTCTACTTCTAGAACTAGAGTATAATTCATATTAACAATTGAATGGGTGCAGATAAAATAAAAGCTGACCTGAGCCTCTGAACAGAATCTGAACACAGCTAAAGCAAGCCTTTTCACATGCAGACTAGTTCCTCTCATAGCAGAGAAGTTCATTTTTGGGTCACATAYTGCCCTTAAACAACTGGGTTAGTTAAGGTCAGTCAGTCTGTGTCCACTGACTGATGAAAGCATCCTGATTGCTGCAGTAAGGAATATTTCTAGCACCATACATCATGTCATGTGTACCCAGAACAATTTGGATGAATCCTCAACTCTATGCATTCTTCAAAAGCAGGAAAGGTCAAAAGTTTTCYTCTTGCTACAGGATACTCTACTACTATATGTACATCAAATTAGATTGCACGTACGACAAGCTATGAAGATGACTTGTGTACTCCTTTTATTTGACACATATTAAACAGCATACAGCATGCAGAGGGCTGATAGATCCTGGGGCCAAAACTGAAGTTTAGATTCAATTTTTCTTTTTTAAGTACAGATAAGCTGGGGGGGCAGGGGGGTATTGTTGTTTGTTTTGGGTTTAGTGCAGTAGCAGTTCTGTAATGTCAAGGAAAATATCATTGCTGCATGTGGAAACAAATTTCTATTACACTGACAAGGTGAAAAGAAATTTCAAGTTGAACAAAACTATTTTGCTTTTGTGAAATCAAAATCTTTAAATTATATTTATTTTGCAAGATATTAATATTTAATATATGTAAAATACAACTTAAATTTGAAATAACATTGAGGAACAAAATTTGCTGSAAAATAATTTTCTCAAAGCAAACAATGGTTCACTTGCAAAAATACATATTTTTTCTTTCTAAGATGTTTTCAATATTTTTTTAAAATAAATCAATGACATTTCTAAAATTTGCAAAAAACCAAAACTTGTGTTCTTATTGAGGTGACTTCCGTGTAGGGTTTTGGAAATTAGAGTTGTTTTATAAGGAATAATTTCTGCTTACCTCTTTATGTGAAAGACTTTAACCCATAGAAAAGGCTGTATCTGGAGAAGCAGTAAAACATCTGGACTTAAAAACTGAAAAAATCTTTTAATGAAAGCAATAACGGCAGCCTTTTATTTTTTTCTTTTAAACTGACACMATTTTACTTAGTAGGTATTAGAGGTTTGTATTTGATTCTGGCTGGCTAGCTGTGTTTGTATGAAGCAACGCCTTAAACCTGAATTGCCTTACTATTTTCAAGGGGACTTTAAGTTACCATAAAGCTGGAGTAATGAAGAAAAATCCTTAATAAACAAATTTCCTTAGTTTTTAAATAGCTGTTCAATCCTGATCCAGCTGTTTTATGTTGATATTACATAATAAAACAACTAAAAAGCTGGATTAACCTGCTTCTCATAGATTCTTTCAACACTGAGCTGTCTAAATTGGCATAAAGCCACTTAGAAAGCCTTCTCTCCTRCCCAACAACAGGGAAGTTAGGAAGCTACATAATTCTTTTTCTAAAAACTAAATCCCAAAACATTTTGTTTAAAATTTAAATAGTCCTTCATTATAGGCTCAATTTGCAGTTTGGGATTATTCAGTTATCTGGATATGCCATGTTTTTCATTACTGACRATGTTACTGCCTTTGGATGATAAACTTAACACAGAATGTTGGTCAGCTAGATCTTRATCAGATCCCTTTTGGCTTCAAAGATGGTAAATTTTTTCTATGAATGAAATCAAAGGCAAAACCCTTCTAACTTCAATCAGAGTAGGATTTTTAATATCTAGCCTCTGAATCAAAGAGAAATAGACTCTCATAATGAAACAAGGCTTGCAGGCAGTAACTAGGCTGTTGTTTCTGGTGTTATTACTTACTCTCTTAATGCCACTTTTCTATGTATTCTAAGTTGCTTTTCTTTTCCTTATCATCTTTATTATGGTTCAACTTGTAAATGTATTCTCATTTCCTTTTTTCTTCTTATAATTTTTCATATGATTTTATTTTAATGACTCAGAAAATACAATATTTTGTCCTCTTTTGACATGAACTGACAATTAGATTTTTCACATCTGTGCAAAAAATGTGTGGGTGTATCTGTTTATTCCAGATATAAGTGCTATATAAGTAAGGATAATCATTAGAAAATTCCGAATGAGTGCCTGTGCCTTTCYCAAAGATCTAGGTTAATGTTGGGAACACTAATCCCTTGTGAACAAGGCTTCCATAAAATTTCGGTCAATAACTGTTTAATACTGATATTGATGAAGTTTTATAGGGTCTTGATTCATAAAGGACTAGCACTTTCAGTATTGAACTGTATTCATGATTTGCATTCTAAATCACCTTGTAAATTGATGGCACTTATCTGAGATGAAAGTTAAAAAGTTAAGTGTAGGGCTTTCACCGCTCCAGAAAGTAACGGATTAAGTGCCAAACCAAACAGAACTATAAAGGGGATTTATGCTACTCAGAACATCTTGTCTAATTGAAAAATAAATATTTATGCCAAACKGTAGTAATGAATGTGTTTATGCTTTCAATTTATTTTTCAGGGGCATGATTCTTAGCACTCTGGCAGTACCTTGTTATGGAGYTTTGGGATTCTGGAGGTGATGCCTGCAGACACAGAAATATACATGGATTATATGTATGCCTCAGATAAGYTATCTGTGCTGTGTGATGCTCTCGKAGCATTTCATGTAAGRACTGTAGRACATATTYAGATCAGCCACCACGGACACCTYACTTRATCACAGGCATTACTGAGAATCCTTCTAMCRAGAGGGAAGATCAGATTGCTAAGAATTTGGGTTTAACAAACCAGGTTCTGTGTCCAGCAGTGGAGAGAAGATGTTAAAGCACTTGCTTGTCACTATGTCTGGCTCAAAGACCAGTACTATCTGAGAACACCCACATACTCAGGAGGATGGTAAGGCTTTTGAATCACTTAGATTTGGGAATATGTTTATGGGACAGTTCTTGATGTCTGCCCTAAAGAAAGTTCATTCAGTCCATAAGCATRAGCTTCCCTCCAGAATGTTCTTTGCTGTGGGGGTGCTTCTGCATCACCGGGACCAATTTTAGTTTCTTCATTGTCTTCACATGCACCTTGTGATCTGATATAAATTGCACAAGAAAATAATGATTCAAGAGTAGGACTCTTTTTTTAGGCAAGGATTGCAATATGATTTTTCAAAAGGTGCATGAAACCAGATGAGATCAGAAACCAGCTAATATACAGGACCAAGAAAATGTGGCACTGGAATGGTGTGCTGGTTTTGGCTCAGGTAGAATTAGTTTTCTTCCCAGCRGATGGTAGGGGCTGTGTTTGGGATTTGTGCTGAACACAGGGTTGATAATACAGAGATGCTTTTATGTGGATGAGCAGGGCTTACATAGAGCCAAGGCCTTTTCTACTTTCCATACTTCCACACTGGCTAGGAYGTTGAGGGTTCATGGGAGGTTGGGAGGAGACAAAGGCRGGACAGGTGACCCCAACTAACCAAAGGGATATTCCAGACCGTGTGGAATCATGCTCTATATACAAAGCAAGAGAAGAAGGAGGAAGGAGAGACGTTTGGTGTGATAGCATTTGTCTTCCCAAGTCACTGTTACACATGATGGGGCCCTGGTCCCCTGGAGATGGCTGAACAGCTGCCTGCCCATGGGAAAAAGTCATTGAATTCCTTGTTTTGCTTTGCTTATGTGCACAGCTTTGTTTTTCCTGYTWAACTGTCTTTATCTCACCCATGAATTTTCTTTTACTCTTCTGATTCTGTCCCTGATCCCACTGGTGGGGGAGTGAATGAGCAGGTGCACAGGGCTTGGCTGCTGGCTGGAGTTAAACTGTAAATGGTTAGACACAAAATGTTTGTCTCAGATTTATGAAGGCATCAAAAGAACAAAATTCACTTATACTATTTATCTCTCCAGAACTCACCCAAAAGTTTCTGACATGGTGGACAAACATATTGGAAAAAGATAACAAGAGACAGGTGGGCCAAAGAACAAAAGAAAGCAAATGCATCCAGAGTAAATCACGACTGAAAACACATTTGGAAATCTTGTTATTGATCTTCACGAGAAAAGGATATGAATGCCTGCACGTGTACACATGCATTAGCAAACTTTAACCCACCTGCTGACAAGAGACTGCTCTGACAGCTGTTCATCCAGTTGGAGTGTGGTTTGTACATGGTTACAAAAGATATGAGCCTGCCAATTTGATAGATGGCCTCTTTTTTATTGTTTAGAAGAGGAAGAAWGCACTATTATGAAATCTGACCTCTTTTATTCCAACTTGAAAGAAGARTATCAGAAATGCTCAAAGGATGCAGAATTATGCCATTACACACCTACAATTCATAGCACACATATTACAATAATGCAAAGTGACTAAAATGTGCTTAGCAAGAATGGAAAGATCTGCACCCTGGGCACTATTATATGTGACTGTCTAACTAAACAACATTTTTGTTAGCACTGTGTGACAAACCATAATGGAAAGCAGCTATGGCTGTTGTCCAGCCAAGCCTTTGTCCTAAGTCCTGCAGCAAATAAGTCAATCTGTGTGTTATTAGCACCACTACCTTTACAGAGGTGTTTTTAATCCTTACTTTCACACAAATCTCTACCTTTCCTAAAGCTAAGGTGGGGAAGGCAGAGGGATATACAGATGAACTGACTCAGAATACTGAGGTCACTTTCTATATTGGGGTCAAATTGGGGGTTCTGACATTTTTTGCTCTGAAGTAACTCTGATCTTCGATAAAACCAAGTGTATTAAACAAGAGTGGTAAATTACAATCAATTCTGCTATGGGCAGACTTTCATCAGCATCTTCATACTAACTGCTCTATAGTTTATAGCAATTTCCAGAGCTGATTTTGATAGTGTGGTATTTTATACTATCAGATCCAAATCTGTTCCCTAGGCTCACTTTCTTCACTTAAACAATACTTCCTTCTGCAGTAGCTTTTCTGCATAACTTGTGGGCAGAAACACATGTTTGTGTGCAGAAAAATGTTTCAGAACTCTTTGGAGGCTCTATGCATCACAGTGACACAGAAATTAACACATTTGATTTGTGGTGTTAGGTTTCTAGTTATTCGTATCACTAGTTAAAGCCTAGATACTACAAATCTTCAGTCACCCAATTAGACTTTAGCTTTGAAAGCCAGTGAGAAGCCAGTGAGACTTTTCTGTATGGGTAGAGTCAATTTACATGAATCAAAGTTTTTGATATTGGCTTTTTAGTTTTATTTGCTCTTTCAAACACTTACTTCAGTATAGCAATATTCAAGCATATCATTTCARCATCCTGTATGGATTTAATCAGCTGACAATACTATAAAGAGAAAATATTTCATATACCTTGGACACTGCACTTCATCTAAACTGACAGAACCAGGAGAACTCTATAATTTCTGATACAATAGTTGTTCTGGTCCCACGTGRGGGCTGATTCCCAATTCCCCCTCTTCTTTTCCCCTCCCCTTCTTTCCCACAACATACACTCACCACTCCCCTCCCCCAGCAAGAGGGAAATACAAGAATTTTAGAAAATAAGCAAGGCAGGCTATTTGTCCAGCAAGGACAATTAGGAAGCATGATTCCCAAGTGCATCACTGGGAAACATACTCTCTGTTCTTTAGGTGCTTTGAGGTCCCAGTCTTGATCTCCCAAACACAATTTCTCTAAATTAAGCAGGCAAAGGGGTTGCTACCCTCCCACTCGTGCTGCCAATAACAACAAAGAGCAGCACAGGCTGTTCCTCAGAAGGTGTGGAGCACTGTATTCCATGCTCACAAACTCAAGGCACTCTGTTTTCTATAGGGTTTTTGGGGGGTCATATTTGTAATATACTGATTTWGTGCTTGGAAAACCTGAAACACATGAAGTCTTAGCCATCTTCTAACATACTAAATAAGATCTTCCCATCTGCATTACTGACAACTGAGCTAACTTCTTAAATGTAGTTAAATGTTATTAGTTATTATAGAGAGAAATTTAACTTTTGCCACCTAGAGAATCTTTATATTTATGGCTTTGAGAAGAGAATTACCTGATCTCATCAGTTATTRTCCACTAGCATAGTCTTCACATTCTATCCAGTGTTCCAGGTTTATTATATTAACCTAATTTCCACTGTCACTGCAATTTAACTTCTGTATTTATATTTCAGAGATATTTTCTATAATTTAAAAAATTACAGCTGCAGTATGAGAGCAGTAATGATCACACAGTAAACTTTGCATTGAGATGATCGTCAGTGTTCCCGGTTTAAGGACTCAAGAGGAGACAACCTGAATAAAATCTGATTAAAGTGATAAAAATGGTCAGATAGAAAAATGACTGGGAAGAACAGGATTTTTAGTATTAAAATCATGGAAATGGTTTCTCCTGAAATATCAAGCATCAGAATTTCTTTATCTGTGATCCACAGAGCACTTGGAATAGTGTGCAGAAAGGAGACTTGCTAAAATGTTGGCTTCTCCTCTGCTGTAAAGAAATAAAAGAAGACAAATATTTCTTCCTAATATTGTCTTGATCATATGGGCAAAAACTCTGAAGGACCACTAAGGTATGATAGAGAAAAACTTGTGCATCACATGGCTCAGTAAAATAATCTCCCCATTAAATACTAAGGTGGACAGAAAGATACACAGAAGATACAAACCTGCTGTTTCTCATAATGCTTGAGGCAGGGAGGGAAGAAAAAGGTCCACCCTGTGAATCAGGACAGTCAAGCTGAAAAGTTGTGCAAATCTATAATAGCATAACTCAGTAGGTAATTACTGAGTATTAAAACTAAAAGGCGGTTTCTTTATATTAAATAATTTTTACAAATTTAGCAGTTCAGACTTTTTTGGTGTGTACATGAGAATGAGACTCTCTCTCCATGTATTTGTCCCTTTCTCATGGCCATGACCCATTTSCTTTCTCTTCATTGCATACCCATGCTGGGAATTCCCAATCCTTGGTTGTCTTAAGCAGAGCAGAAAGCGGATCTAAGCACTTTAAAAGCCAGTTTGACTTTAAATAATCTGTATGAAAAYCTTCAAAACTCTGATTCGAAATAGATGCCATCAAGAAAAGGAAGACAAGATAGAAATAAGAAACAATTCTTTATTCAGTATGAGAMTCTGGCAGATCTTTACCGTCTGCAGTGCTTGAGCAGTAGAGATATCTCACTGCAGCTGCTGAGGCATGGGCCCAAGCCAGACTCTGGTTTTATACCCAAAGATGTTCTCAGGCAGCTTAGATGAAAGTATTTGGRCTCTAAGCCTAGCAATGAATGCTGCCCAGAAAACCAGCTTCTGTGGCCTCATTTGGGGGCCACTGTTGGAGAACMTGTCCTGGTGACTCATTTGCACCATGGAGATCATGGAGATCAGCACATCTACTGTGGGCACAATTATTTAGAATAAACAATCTATGCTGGCAAAGAAAAATGAGATTATGAAAATTAATCTGAAAAAGAAAAWGTTAAAAATATACCTGAAATGGATKTGTAATTACACAAACGAAATAAAAGGCATGAAGTAGTGACCCTTTCTGAGGATTGAAAGTGAAGGATATGGAGCCTCAGTGCTGTACCTCACGTGTGTCCTGGCTGTCATGACAAGACATGACAGACAGAGAAAAGGAATAGTTTCCTTCAGCTGTAAATTCATCCAATCCAATCCATAAAAATCTGGTATTACAGTTTTGCTGKAATTTTCTTTCCGTGAAATCTACTCTTGCATGTGTTTCTGCCTTGCAGCAGAGTTTCAGGGGGAAAGATGATGACTCAGAGTGGAGTACAGTCTGCTGGAAGGTGAAGAATACGGGTAAATACTCCCTGAATCTGGGGAAGGAATCAAAAGTAGGTCTTCTCCATCTGCAATGATAATTACATCACAGGAATGGGAAGCATGAATGATCTTTAAATAACACTCTTTTCTGTTATGGATCTGAACAAGACCATTGCCAAGACAAGCTCAAGTTATATCTACTATACTGGATCCATAGGAAGTTTCAGCACAGTGTGTGGATGCCAGCTAGATCCAGATATTAAAGTAACACCAAACTACTTAATTCTACTGCTAAAATGGTGGTAACTTTTGTTTATGCACAGAAACGGGACGCTGGAAATCAGAGCAATTCTAGAAGTGAAAATGTTGATACCCACAGATCTCCAAATCGGTTTTATCTCGGGAACCAAATTCCACCCAAGTGCACACACCAAAACCCCTCTATGAACAGGTTCTAAATGACTTGAAAAACATATCCAAGGAAGCCCTTGTTGGAGTATGGCATAGGACCAAGTAATTAATTACTGGCCTCACAACAGGATTTTTTTCTTTCATGCAACAAGAGGGCTCAGGAGCCCTTCAGAAGACATGTCATACACTGACGGATTCTCAACTGCAACTGTGTGTATTCATCCTAGCAGAGAAATCTGGCTAATCAGAGAAGTGATTGGGATTTCTAAGTACCCTGTCTTTCTCATGCTAAAATATTTTGAAATGGTTAAGGGTTTTTTTGAGTTTAAATCTTTTGCCAACAATTTAAACATTTACCAAGAAATTTCTGAGCGCAACAGAATCATAAAATCCAGTCATGCACTTGAGATAGTCCCATGCTTTAGGCTGTGTGAACACAGGAATTAGTAAAGGATCTCACTATTTCTGCCCTACATGCATTGCGAATTCCATATCGTTGTTTCAAAGACGGTTTGAGAATCTGGGATTTTCTATCATTCCTGAATAATCATTGTCCAAAGTCTGGAGCCATTTATCTCAGTAGATTCATCCCCATCTCATCTGCCCTCCCACGATTAATCTTTCACATCTTTAAACAAATTGATTGATTTTGGGTATAAATTTATCACCATTTTATTGTTCATAACAGATCTGACTATAAGTGACCCTTGCCTATCTCAGTATATCTGTCATTGTAGAAGAAGAAAGGACAAGTCTAGAGGGGGAAATCCAAAAAATTGTTGAAGGAAAATAGAATGAACCATGGTGTATATAGCAGATCTGATCTTTTACTTACAATAATAGACACAATCCAGAGCTCAACAGCAGACCTGCATCTAAGTAGCCAAAAGCAATCTGGGTTGATYTGCTCTGTGATTTCAATTCAGGTTCAATACTTGTTCTGAGAATTAATCTCATTAAGATGAGTGTAGCAGGTAACTGTACAAAAAAATTGCCAAATATTTTCTAATGCAATAGTAAATCCTTGGGATGGATTATTTGGTAGAACCACAGAGGAGGCGTTGTCTGAGCTTGCATACATGGATTCCTCAGGAAGAAGGGTATGGCACTACTTAATCACCAGTTGTGTTATTCTGGGTTGCCAGATTCATTTTTCTGTCCTGCTGTAACTTAAATACCATCTGTTGAGCGTGGTTTTCCCCAGAGGAATGTTGACACTGCCAAATTCCAGTGTCTTATCTCTTGTTATGAACATACGCCTGCAACTGATGAACACCTGAATTCCATTTTTAACTTCATTCCCCCAGCAGTCTCTGAAGAGTAATCCACAACATTATGGATATCAAGATGGACATAATCAATGTAAAGGAAAATTGAATTAAATYAATTATTTTGCATTTGTTTCACACACTTAGTGTTATACGTCACTACATTCCTGAAAAATTAAATATACTTAAGCCTTTCCTGAAAAATTTGAACACAGTTTTGCTGAACAGCTTCATCATGCTCACAGGTCAGAGGCAATCTCTGTCTTCCTGCGTGTTTATGAACACGAAGACCAATTTTTCAATGCTGAAGAGCAATAAATATTGCCATGTACTGAAAAACTGTTCCCACACACACACTCCCCCTGGTTTTGTAATTTTAATATATTGCAAAGGGGAAAAGGGGAAGAATATGAGCGAACTTGATGAGGCAATGGTGACAAAATAGGACCTGGGAGAGAAAGCACCATCCTCAGTCAGTATATTGATTTCCTGGCCAGTGCTTGGTGCTCCACAGCAAAATAAGAATTGATGTGAAGACATGACATGCTGCTGGGCACAGCACAGAGGAAAGGAGCAGCAGGGGACAGGAAACTTCTCATGGCAGGCAGTGAAGGCCTGCTGCCTTCAGAGTAATTGAAGAGTAATTTGAGGAGGTTATTTCAGAGTAATCTGTTGTGGTACAAACTCATGAGACTGCCCACTGCTCAGAGCTCGGTCTCTGTGGAAGGACCAGTCTATGAGCTGCAAAACTGATTCCTGAGGGGAATGGCATGGAAAGAGTAAATTGGCTGCTGAGGATGTTGTGTGTGCTTGTTTGTACACACCACTGCTCCCTACACCTTCTCTACAATGCCCACTTAGCTGTGGAACATAAGTCTACTTTAAAATGAGGTCAAGTGGAGTATCACCTTTAAATGCACCCAGGAAATGTGCTCTGTCCTCTACAGGTCCCAGTGCCAGTGTCTTTGCAGATTTTAATGTGAATCTTCCATTATTTCAGTGTTTCAGTGGAACCAAAATTAAATAGTTTGGAAAGCTTCATTTTGTGAAAAAAAAAAAAAAAAAAAAAAAAAAAAAAAAAAAAAAAAAAAAAAA